>NC_091357.1:16342358-16389858 GCF_038502225.1 Cherax quadricarinatus
ATGATAAGAAAGAGATGATTGTGGATGTTATGAATGAGAAGAAGCTGGATGTCCTGGCTTTAAGTGAAACAAAGCTGAAGGGGGTGGGAGAGTTTCAGTGGAGAGGAATAAATGGGATTAGGTCAGGGGTTTCAAATAGAGTTAGAGCTAAAGAAGGAGTAGCAATAATGTTGAAGGATAAGCTATGGCAGGAAAAGAGGGACTATAAATGTATTAATTCAAGGATTATGTGGAGTAAAATAAAGATTGGATGTGAAAAGTGGGTTATAATAAGCGTGTATGCACCTGGAGAAGAGAGAAGTGTAGAGGAGAGAGAGAGATTTTGGGAAATGTTGAGTGAATGCGTGGGGAGTTTTGAATCAAGTGTGAGAGTAATGGTGGTTGGGGATTTTAATGCTAAAGTGGGTAAAAATGTTATGGAGGGAGTAGTAGGTAAATTTGGGGTGCCAGGGGTAAATGTAAATGGGGAGCCTTTAATTGAGCTATGTGTAGAAAGAAATTTGGTAATAAGTAATACATATTTTATGAAAAAGAGGATAAATAAATATACAAGGTATGATGTAGCACGTAATGAAAGTAGTTTATTAGATTATGTATTGGTGGATAAAAGGTTGATGGGTAGGCTCCAGGATGTACATGTTTATAGAGGGGCAACTGATATATCGGATCATTATTTAGTTGTAGCTACAGTTAGAGTAAGAGGTAGATGGGAAAAGAGGAAGGTGGCAACAACAAGTAAGAGGGAAGTGAAAGTGTATAAACTAAGGGAGGAGGAAGTTCGGGTGAGATATAAGCGACTATTGGCAGAAAGGTGGGCTAGTGCAAAGATGAGTAGTGGGGGGGTTGAAGAGGGTTGGAATAGTTTTAAAAATGCAGTATTAGAATGTGGGGCAGAAGTTTGTGGTTATAGGAGGGTGGGGGCAGGAGGAAAGAGGAGTGATTGGTGGAATGATGAAGTAAAGGGTGTGATAAAAGAGAAAAAGGTAGCTTATGAGAGGTTTTTACAAAGCAGAAGTGTTATAAGAAGAGCAGAGTATATGGAGAGTAAAAGAAAGGTAAAGAGAGTGGTGAGAGAGTGCAAAAGGAGAGCAGATGATAGAGTGGGAGAGGCACTGTCAAGAAATTTTAATGAAAATAAGAAAAAATTTTGGAGTGAGTTAAACAAGTTAAGAAAGCCTAGGGAAAATATGGATTTGTCAGTTAAAAACAGAGTAGGGGAGTTAGTAGATGGGGAGATGGAGGTATTGGGTAGATGGCGAGAATATTTTGAGGAACTTTTAAATGTTAAGGAAGAAACAGAGGCAGTAATTTCATGCACTGGTCAGGGAGGTATACCATCTTTTAGGAGTGAAGAAGAGCAGAATGTAAGTGTGGGGGAGGTACGTGAGGCATTACGTAAAATGAAAGGGGGTAAAGCAGCTGGAACTGATGGGATCATGACAGAAATGTTAAAAGCAGGGGGGGATATAGTGTTGGAGTGGTTGGTACTTTTGTTTAATAAATGTATGAAAGAGGGGAAGGTACCTAGGGATTGGCAGAGAGCATGTATAGTCCCTTTATATAAAGGGAAAGGGGACAAAAGAGACTGTAAAAATTATAGAGGAATAAGCTTACTGAGTATACCAGGAAAAGTGTACGGTAGGGTTATAATTGAAAGAATTAGAGGTAAGACAGAATGTAGGATTGCGGATGAGCAAGGAGGTTTTAGAGTGGGTAGGGGATGTGTAGATCAGGTGTTTACATTGAAGCATATATGTGAACAGTATTTAGATAAAGATAGGGAAGTTTTTATTGCATTTATGGATTTAGAAAAGGCATATGATAGAGTGGATAGAGGAGCAATGTGGCAGATGTTGCAAGTATATGGAATAGGTGGTAAGTTATTAAATGCTGTAAAGAGTTTTTATGAGGATAGTGAGGCTCAGGTTAGGGTGTGTAGAAGAGAGGGAGACTACTTCCCGGTAAAAGTAGGTCTTAGACAGGGATGTGTAATGTCACCATGGTTGTTTAATATATTTATAGATGGGGTTGTAAAGGAAGTAAATGCTAGGGTGTTTGGGAGAGGGGTGGGATTAAATTATGGGGAATCAAATTCAAAATGGGAATTGACACAGTTACTTTTTGCTGATGATACTGTGCTTATGGGAGATTCTAAAGAAAAATTGCAAAGGTTAGTGGATGAGTTTGGGAATGTGTGTAAAGGTAGAAAGTTGAAAGTGAACATAGAAAAGAGTAAGGTGATGAGGGTGTCAAATGATTTAGATAAAGAAAAATTGGATATCAAATTGGGGAGGAGGAGTATGGAAGAAGTGAATGTTTTCAGATACTTGGGAGTTGACGTGTCGGCGGATGGATTTATGAAGGATGAGGTTAATCATAGAATTGATGAGGGAAAAAAGGTGAGTGGTGCGTTGAGGTATATGTGGAGTCAAAAAACGTTATCTATGGAGGCAAAGAAGGGAATGTATGAAAGTATAGTAGTACCAACACTCTTATATGGGTGTGAAGCTTGGGTGGTAAATGCAGCAGCGAGGAGACGGTTGGAGGCAGCGGAGATGTCCTGTTTAAGGGCAATGTGTGGTGTAAATATTATGCAGAAAATTCGGAGTGTGGAAATTAGGAGAAGGTGTGGAGTTAATAAAAGTATTAGTCAGAGGGCAGAAGAGGGGTTGTTGAGGTGGTTTGGTCATTTAGAGAGAATGGATCACAGTAGAATGACATGGAAAGCATATAAATCTATAGGGGAAGGAAGGCGGGGTAGGGGTCGTCCTCGAAAGGGTTGGAGAGAGGGGGTAAAGGAGGTTTTGTGGGTAAGGGGCTTGGACTTCCAGCAAGCGTGCGTGAGCGTGTTAGATAGGAGTGAATGGAGACGAATGGTACTTGGGACCTGACGATCTGTTGGAGTGTGAGCAGGGTAATATTTAGTGAAGGGATTCAGGGAAACCGGTTATTTTCATATAGTCGGACTTGAGTCCTGGAAATGGGAAGTACAATGCCTGCACTTTAAAGGAGGGGTTTGGGATATTGGCAGTTTGGAGGGATATGTTGTGTATCTTTATATGTTTATGCTTCTAGACTGTTGTATTCTGAGCACCTCTGCAAAAACAGTGATAATGTGCGAGTGTGGTGAAAGTGTTGAATGATGATGAAAGTATTTTCTTTTTGGGGATTTTCTTTCTTTTTTGGGTCACCCTGCCTCGGTGGGAGACGGCCGACTTGTTGAAAAAAAAAAAAAAACAAATATATATATATATATATATATATATATATATATATATATATATATATATATATATATATATATATATATATGCCATCGGTACACTTACATATACTCTATAGTTACTAATATGTACACGACATATACTTACATGTATTCTGCATTTCCATACCAAAGCATGAGTACTCCACACTCGCATATGTACATCTGTACATTTGCTTGTATACTTTACAGACACACAGATGTACATCTGTGTTATTTAAAAAACTGTATAAAATGGAATACAATGCAATAGAGTATAAAACGCCGCACTAAACCCACGTGGATCAGTCAGCGCAGACCAAACACCGGAGCTTATTCAATGTGTATAAAATAGAATCAATATACACCGGAGAATTCGTGTCCAGATATAGCTGCTTTGCATAAGCACTAGCTAAAAATTACAGGCCAGTAGCCCTAACTTTCCACATCATAAAAATCTTCGAATGAGTGATGAGACGTCCAACTACAAATTTCATGGAAAAGCACAACCAGCATAACCCAAACCAGCATGGTTGAAGAGCAGGACGATCATGCCTTTCACAGCTGCTGAACCATTATGACAGAATTATGGAGGCGTTGGATGGCGACCAAAACGCAGATGTGATATACACAGATTTTGCAAAGGCGTTTGACAAATGTGATCGTAGTGATAGCTCAGAAAATGGGGACAATAGGCATTACGAGGAAGGTAGGCAGATGGATTTTCGGGTTCCTAACACACGGAACACAAAACGTAGTAGTAAAGGAGTAAAATCCAGCATCAGCGAGGCAAAAACGTCAGTTCCACAAGGCACTGTACTGGCACCTCTGCTGTTTCTCATCCTCATAGCAGACATAGATAAAAACACCCGTCACAGTTTTGTGTCATCATATGCAGATGATACTAAAATAAGCACGAAAGCAGGAAGACATAAGTATTGTTTTCCAGTCGGCAGCGGAGAACATGACCTTCAATGGTGATAAGTTCCAGCTGCTTAGGTATGGAAAGAATAAAGAACTCAACAGGAACACTGTATACAAAACTCAAACAGAACTAAAGGAACGCGGGAATAATTATGTCAGCTGATCTTTCTTTCAAAGAAAATAATAAGACAAAGATCATGACAGCCAGGAGGATGATAGGGTGGGTATTGAAAACCTTTAAAACAAGAGAAATAATGCCAGTGGTGACACTTTTCAAATTTGGAATATTGCTCAGTGTTGACGGCCCCGTTCAAAGCTGGAGAAATATCCTAGCTTGAACAAATACAGAGATCATTTACAGCCCGCATAGAGCCAGTGAAGTATTTAAATTACTGGGAACGCCTTAAAGTTTTGAACACGTACTTAATGAAGCGGAGGAGAGAGAGAAATACATGATAATATACATCCGGAAAATACTCGAGGGCCTGGTCCCAACATACCATAACAACATACTGGAATGAGAGATATAGGAATAAGTGGAAAATAAATCTAGTGAAAAGCAGGGGTGCGGTGAGCACAACAAGGTAATACTGTATCAACATTCGTGGCCCCAGATTATTCAACATCTTACCAGAAGATATCAGAAACATTGCTGGAACAAGTGTAGAAGTCTCCAAGAGAAAACTGGACAAGTATCTTAACCAGGTGCCAGATCAACCAGGCTGTGATGGATATCTGGGGCAGTGGGCCTCCAGCAGCAACAGCTTGGTTGACCAGGATAGCACCGGACGAGCCTGGCCCATGGCAGAGCTCCGAGAGTAGACTCTCGAAGCTCATCAAAGGTATATCAAAGTTAAAGATGTCTAGTGGATGCTAAGTGTGAAGACACATGTGCAACACCTGGCTATCTTCATGAAGACATTTCACCAATCAGTGGCATTTTCAGTTCAATATTAACATCCTGTAGACAGTGGAAGAAGTGGAGATGTAATGTTCAAGTGTTCAGTCCCTCAGCCTTTATAAAGTTATGTTTATTGAAGACAAGGAAAACCAGGGATATCGTACACAATCTGTGAGTATCACAGTCTGGGAATATCGAAGACAGCTGCCGATATCACTGACACTCGGGGAATATCGCCGACAATTGTAAATATCACAGACATTCATGAATATCGTAGACAATCGTGAAAATCTAAAACAATCGTGAATATCGTAGAGAATTGTAGCGAGAGAGACAACAGCGCTTAGCAAAGAATGGAAAAAAAAACAGGGGTGAGTTAGCATGAATGCTCCACACCTCAACAGCAAACACTCTTCCTGTTCAATAGTCGTGAATACCTGACCACTGTGACCATTATCAGTGTGAATTATTTAGCTGGTCCCTCTTCCTCCCTCTTACCCCCATCCTTGCTACTTTAAATCTATAGGTTCAGATAAAAAGTCCTTGTACGGATTTTTAACCTTGGGGGTTAATAACCCAGGATAACCCAAGCAAGCAAATTAGCGTGGCTTATTTCCATTGAGCTCCTAGATCCTCTTCCCTAAGATACGATTCATAATGGTCGTCTAACTCCTGGGTATCTATTTGCTGCTAAGTAACATAAGGAATATAAGGTGGCTTGCCCATACGTCTCTCTTCTACCAGGATTCGAACCCGGGTTCTTTTGATTATGAGCTACCAAGCTCTGTAGCACTGAGCTACGAGATACTAAAAAATGCGATCTTCGATGTCAGATATAAGTGAACAGAGAACACAGAGGCTGGGTGTTATCAGATGAACATCTCTTCCTAATGAATAAACTGGTGAACGTACCCCGGTCCGAGCCGCATCAGCTTGTGATATCACGAGGTGGCGTGTGGCAACCATACCAAGTGAACCTGTTCACCTTGAGCTTGCTCTCTCTCATCGCTCATTATCCACAACCTTCGCTCACCATACACTCATCTTCACACAGTTAATTTCCTTATTTAACGGGATTTACGCTAAAATATTATTTCAGAATATTTAAACACTGGTAAAAATTATCTCCTATATGACACTGAACCGTTCAAACTTAGTATAAACCAATCAAAATTAACAGTTGAAAGTATGATGCAAAATAAGAAGCATGATAAAAACAAGTGGAAAAAGTGTGAATGCACAGCAACAGCGGTTGAAGGACCATAACAAGTGCATAGCATTGTTCCTGCACCACAGGAAGACTTTGATAGCAGAGTTTTTGTCACCATGTTATCATGGAAGACACTTTCCCTAGTGTGTCTCCTCCCGTCCAGCACTCATCACGCCTGAAGGGGAGACAAAACATGCACCTCTGCACATAGGTTCAGGCTCATGCAGCCACTTGTACTCAGCACATGAGTGGTGGTGTTTTGTTCCTCAGGAAACAAGACAGTGTCTCCTGACTCTGAGATTTTATTGTATTTCACGAAGCGCTAAATCCGTGCGGTTCATTACCCAGCGCAAGGATTGCTGAGACTCGATCCTCCGTCTGCTATTCGCTGCTGTCTCACCACACATGCTGTTAATAATCTCTTCCTTTTATTAGTAACATGATCACCTGTAGAGTGGCTAAGGATCCGCTTAGACTATTAACTCGACTGATAAATTAGACACTTGTGCAACACTAGAAACGTTTTGCCAAGCAATGGCTTCCTCAGTCCAATACATAAGAACATAAGAACATAAGAACGAAGGAACACTGCAGAAGGCCTACTGGCCCATGCGAGGCAGGTCCAAGTCTCCTACCGGCTTAAGCCAAAGCACCCAACCTAGACAGGTCAGGTCACATTGACTTAAGGGAGGATCACATTGACTTAAGGGAGGAAGAACAGTAGAAGACTGGATTGAAGAAACTACTGGTTGGCGAAATGTTTCCTCAATAAAGATACCCAAGTGTTGCACGAGTCTCTAATTTATCAACTTGTCGGTTCTCTGAACCATTTATCTACATTAACAAGATTCTTAAGATGGTTTCAGGTAATGGATTCCAAAGATGTTCCAGGCAATGGATTCCTAAGATGTTCCAGGCAATGGATTCCTAAAATGTTCCAGGTAATGGATTACTAAGAAGTTCCAAACGCTGGATTCCTAAAATGCTCCAGGTAATGTATTACTAAAATGCTCCAGGTAATGAATTCCTAAGATGTTCCAGGTAATGGATTCCTAAGGTGCTCCACGTAATGGATTCCTAAAATGTTCCAAGTAACTGATTCCTAAGATGTTCCAAATACTGAATTCCTAAGATGGTTCCAGGTACTGAAATGCGAGCGGAGTTGAGTGCTACAAGGTAGTCCTGAATTACAATCGGATCTGAATGCTACAGGGCAGTCCTAAATTACAATCGGATCTGAATGCTACAGGGCAGTCCTGAATTACAATCGGATCTGAATGCTACAGGGTAGTCCTGAATTACAATCGGATCTGAATGCTACAGGGCAGTCCTGAATTACAATCGGATCTGAATGCTACAGGGTAGTCCTGAATTACAATCGGATCTGAATGCTACAGGGCAGTCCTGAATTACAATCGGATCTGAATGCTACAGGGCAGTCCTGAATTACAATCGGATCTGAATGCTACAGGGCAGTCCTGAATTACAATCGGATCTGAATGCTACAGGGCAGTCCTGAATTACAATCGGATCTATCTCTGAATGCTACAAGGTAGTCCCACATGTATACCTGGGTATTTGCCCTCTGCAACGGTGGCGCCTTAACACTGGTAAATAGCTCCTGATATGGTTGTACAAGAATGGTATACAATACTAACATGATGAAGAATTAGACACATGTGCAACATCTTGGCATCATTATTTGTAGACGTTTCGTCATCCAGCGGCTTTATCAATACAGTACAAAGACATAATGTATAAAGTTCTACATTCTTCACATTATGTTCCTGTAGAGACATCCAGACGTTGCACATGTATCTAAATCTTCTCTTGATATAAAGAATGAGCTCTATTTTCCATTTCCATTTATCATGGATGACTGCCTCCCATTTCTCGGGCGCTGTACGGCACCTACGGGCTTATCGCTTCCCCATAAGTATAATAATTACACTCTTAATGCATCCAGGGAAACACTAAACCCATAAGGGTCATACAGTGCCTGGGGAATGAGAGGCATTCAAGTTTGATCCGAAGAAGAGAGCAGTTCCACTTCCTCAAAGAAAGAGCAATACAGTAGTGCCAGGACACTTCAGCAGAAATGTGCTTCCAGGGTACATTGTTACACACACACACACACACACACACACACACACACACACACACACACACACACACGGATGTTAGGAAGTATTTGTTCAGTCCTAGAGTTGACAGGAAGTGCAACAAACTGGAGAGTGATGTAGTGGAGGCAAGATCCATACACAGCTTGAAGACGAGATACAATAACGCTCATAGAGAAGGGAGAGAGTGGACCTAGTAGCGATCAGCGAAGATACTGGTCCAGGAGATGTGACTCGACCCCTGCAACCACAAACAGGTGAGTCCATGTAACCTGCACATCACAACATACATTATACGAGAATCTATGACAACTGCAAAACAAAAATAACTATGCCACATATAAACTAAATCATGTAGATCTTAATATTACCGACTGCGAAAAGGATTTATGAGTTCTGGTTAGCAGTAATCTGAAACCAAACACTAATTAATAATCTTGAGGTTAATGATGAGCTTGGGGAGAGTGATCACAAATCACTCAGTTTTAACATATCATGGAATTCCCCTAATAATGGCAATCAAGTCTCCGTCCCTGACTTTCGCTTGGCTGATTTCATAGGACTGAAAAATTACTTAGGTGGGCTGAACTGGAATGACCTGACTAGGGGTCAGGTAGGTGGTGATGGTTGCCGATATGATGCTTTCCAGGGCATAGTTCTAGCTGCTCAGTCAAATTATGTTCCAAATAGGGAAATCAGATCAAACAAAAATGATCCTAAATGGATGAACAATAGATTAAAATATCTGATTGGTCAAAAGAGAGGCATATATAGGCAAATCAAAAGAGGAGAGGGGCAATTAAGAAATCGATATATTCAGTTAAAGAGAGAAATAAAAAAGGGAATTAGAAAAGCAAATAGAGATTATGAGGTTAAAGTTGCAAGAGAATCGAAGACTAACCCAAAAGGATTCTTTCAGGTATACAGAAGTAAGATCAGGGACAAGATAGGCCCACTCAAAAGTTCCTCGGGTCAGCTCACTGACAGTGATAAGGAAATGTGTAGAATTTTTAACACATACTTCCTCTCAGTTTTTACACAGGAGGATACCAGCGATATTCCAGTAATGATAAATTATGTAGAACAGGACGATAATAAACTGTGCACTATTAGGGTCACAAGTGACATGGTCCTTAGGCAAATAGATAAATTAAAACCTAACAAATCCCCAGGCCCTGATGAACTGTATGCAAGGGTTCTAAAGGAATGTAAAGAGGAGCTTAGCACACCTTTGGCTAATCTTTTCAACATATCACTACAAACTGGCATGGTGCCAGATAAGTGGAAAATGGCAAATGTGATACCTATTTTCAAAACAGGTGACAGGTCCTTAGCTTCGAACTATAGACCAATAAGCCTAACCTCCATAGTGGGAAAATTTATGGAATCAATAATTGCCGAGGCAGTTCGTAGCCACCTTGAAAAGCATAAATTAATCAACGAATCTCAGCATGGTTTTACAAAGGGGCGTTCCTGCCTTACGAATTTATTAACTTTTTTCACTAAGGTATTTGAGGAGGTAGATCATGGTAATGAATATGATATTGTGTATATGGACTTCAGTAAGGCTTTTGACAGGGTCCCACATCAGAGACTATTGAGGAAAATTAAAGCACATGGAATAGGAGGAGAAATTTTTTCCTGGATAGAGGCATGGTTGACAAATAGGCAGCAGAGAGTTTGCATAAATGGGGAGAAATCAGAGTGGGGAAGCGTCACGAGCGGTGTTCCACAGGGGTCAGTGTTGGGCCCCCTGCTGTTCACAATCTACATAAACGACATAGATGAGGGCATAAAGAGCGACATCGGCAAGTTTGCCGATGACACCAAAATAGGCCGTCGAATTCATTCTGACGAGGACATTCGAGCACTCCAGGAAGATTTGAATAGACTGATGCAGTGGTCGGAGAAGTGGCAGATGCAGTTTAATATAGACAAATGCAAAGTTCTAAATGTTGGACAGGACAATAACCATGCCACATATAAACTAAATAATGTAGATCTTAATATTACGGATTGCGAAAAAGATTTAGGAGTTCTGGTTAGCAGTAATCTGAAACCAAGACAACAGTGCATAAGTGTTCGCAATAAAGCTAATAGAATCCTTGGCTTCATATCAAGAAGCATAAATAATAGGAGTCCTCAGGTTGTTCTTCAACTCTATACATCCTTGGTTAGGCCTCATTTAGATTATGCTGCACAGTTTTGGTCACCGTATTACAGAATGGATATAAATTCTCTGGAAAATGTACAAAGGAGGATGACAAAGATGATCCCATGTATCAGAAACCTTCCCTATGAGGATAGACTAAGGGCCCTGAAACTGCACTCTCTAGAAAGACGTAGAATTAGGGGGGATATGATTGAGGTGTATAAATGGAAGACAGGAATAAATAAAGGGGATGTAAATAGTGTGCTGAAAATATCTAGCCTAGACAGGACTCGCAGCAATGGTTTTAAGTTGGAAAAATTCAGATTCAGGAGGGATATAGGAAAGTACTGGTTTGGTAATAGAGTTGTGGATGAGTGGAACAAACTCCCAAGTACCGTTATAGAGGCCAGAACGTTGTGTAGCTTTAAAAATAGGTTGGATAAATACATGAGTAGATGTGGGTGGGTGTGAGTTAGACCTGATAGCTTGTGCTACCAGGTCGGTTGCCGTGTTCCTCCCTTAAGTCAATGTGACCTGACCTGACTAGGTTGGGTGCATTGGCTTAAGCCGGTAGGAGACTTGGACCTGCCTCGCATGGGCCAGTAGGCCTTCTGCAGTGTTCCTTCGTTCTTATGTTCTTATGTTCTTAAGACAACAGTGCATAAGTGTTCGCAATAAAGCGAACAGAACTCTTGGCTTTATATCAAGAAGCGTAAAAAATAGAAGTCCTCAGGTTGTTTTTCAACTGTATATAGCTTCGGTTAGGCATCATATAGATTATGCTGCACCGTTCTTGTCACCACATTACAGAGTGGATATAAATGCACTGGAGATGGTACAGAGGAGGATGACAAAGTTGATCCCATGTATCAGAAATCTTCCCTATGAGGATAGACTGAGGGACCCTGAATCTGTACTCTCTAGAAACGCAAAGAATTAGGGAAGATATGATTGAGGTGCATAAATGGAAAACAGGAATAAATAAAGAGGATGTAAATAGCGTGCTAAAAATATCTAGTCAAGACAGGACTTGCAGCAATGATTTCAAGTTGGAAAAATTCAGATTCAGGAAGGATATAGGAAAGCACTGGTTTGGTAATAGAGTTGTTGATGAGTGGAACAAACTAACCAGTACAGTTATAGAAGCTAAAATGTTGTGCAGTTTTAAAAATAGGTTAGATAAATACATGAGTGGATGTGGGTGGGTGTGAGTTGAACCTTACTAGCTTGTGCTAGTAGGTCTGATGCCGTGCTCCCTTAAGTGGATGTGACCTGGACCTGACTAGGTTGGATCACTGGCCCATGTGACTTGCGTCACATGGGCCAGTAGGCCTGCTGCAGTGTTCCTTCTTTCTTATAGCTCATATTTATCAGGTCCGAGAGTCATAATGTTGATCTTCCTAACACATCCACACTCTTAGGTGTCAACACCACACAGCTGCTGCATATTCCAATTTAGGCTTAACATATGTTGTATTTTTTAAACATGTCTTCAGCCATATACTTGAAGGCTATCTATAGTCTGCCAGCGTAGTGTACAAATTTCTCACAATTTAATTTACATAATCTTCAGGTGACAACATTTTTTAATAACTCTTAGATCTCTCCCTCCGTCTGACACTTTCATTATTTTGTCACAGTCTATTATTTATGTGGCTTGAGTTCATTTTCTCCCACTTTCATCATATGGTATTTATGAACATTAAATTCCATTATGTTTGACACTCCATTTTGTTCAATTTATCAGTCATTTAGTCATCTCTTCTCATAATTTTACCGAAGATTTTTGCATCAATCATAAATATATATATTACAATTTTCTGTTTCTTTTGGCAACTAATTCACTTCAATTTAAAATATTACTGAAGCAAGAACAGATCCTTGTGGCACCCCACAGCGGACATTTTCCCCCATTACGACATTTTCCTCTAATAATTACTCGCATTTTCTTCACAAATAGAAAGTCGCTCCTCCATTATAACACCTTGAATTTTACCTCTATATTTTGCAATTTCGAAATTAATCTTTCTTGGAGAACTATCAAAAGCTTTCTTAAAATTCTGATTTATCTAGACTTTATCGAAAAATTTCCGTGTGTGTATGTGTACTCACCTATTTGTGGTTGCAGGGGTCGAGTCATAGCTCCTGGCCAGGCCTCTTCACTGATCCCTATTAGGTTCTCTCTCTCCCTGCTCCATGAGCTTTATCAAACCTCGTCTTAAAACTATGTATGGTTCCTTCCTCCACCACATCACTTGCCAGACTATTACACTTCCTGACAACTCTATGACTAAAGAAATACTTCCTAACATCCCTTTGACTCATCCGAGTCTTCAACTTCCAATAGTGACCCTTTGTTTCCGTGTCCCATCTCTGGAGCATCCTGTGTGTGTGTGTGTGTGTGTGTGTGTGTGTGTGTGTGTGTGTGTGTGTGTGTGCGTGTGTCTGTGTGTGTTACCATTTTGTCCTAGGCACATGTCGATTAGACACTAGGCCTGTTGTATATGAGTACGTGTGTGTGTGTACTCACCTAGTTGAGGTTGCAGGGGTCGAGTCCAAGCTCCTGGCCCCGCCTCTTCACTGGTCGCTACTAGGTCACTCTCCCTGAACCATGAGCTTTATCGTACCTCTGCTTAAAGCTATGTATGGATTCTGCCTCCACTACATCGTGTGTGTGTGTGTGTGTGTGTGTGTGTGTGTGTGTGTGTGTGTGTGTGTGTGTGGTAGTGTGTGTGTGGTAGTATGTGTGTGGTAGTATGTGTGTGGTAGTATGTGTGTGGTAGTATGTGTGTGGTAGTATGTGTGTGGTAGTATGTGTGTGGTAGTATGTGTCGTAGTATGTGTGTGGTAGTATGTGTGGTAGTGTGTGTGTGGTAGTGTGTGTGTGGTAGTGTGTGTGTGGTAGTGTGTGTGTGTGGTAGGGAGTGTGTGGTAGTGTGTGTGTGGTAGTGTGTGTGTGGTAGTGTGTGTGTGGTAGTGTGTGTGTGGTAGTGTGTGTGTGGTAGTGTGTGTGTGGTAGTGAGTGTGTGGTAGTGTGTGTGTGTGGTAGTGTGTGTGTGGTAGTGTGTGTGTGGTAGTGTGTGTGTGGTAGTGTGTGTGTGGTAGTGTGTGTGTGGTAGTGTGTGTGTGGTAGTGTGTGTGTGGTAGTGTGCGTGTGGTAGTGTGTGTGTGGTAGTGTGTGTGTGGTAGTGTGTGTGTGGTAGTGTGTGTGGTAGTGTGTGTGGTAGTGTGTGTGGTAGTGTGTGTTTACTCACCTAATTGTGGTTGCAGGGGTCGAGATACAGCTCCTGGCCCCGCCTCTTCACTGATCGCTACTAGGTCCTCTCTGTCTCTGTCTCTCTCTCTCTGCTTCCAGAGCTTTGTCGTACCTCGTCTTAAAGCTATGTATGGTTCCTGCCTCCACTACATCACTTGTTATGCTATTCCACTTCCTGATGACTCTATGACTGACGAAATACTTCCTAACATCCCTATGACTCGTCTGAGTCTTCAGTTCCCATTGTGATCCCTTGTTTCTGTGTCCCCTCTCTGGAACAACCTGTCTCTGTCTACCTTATCTATTCCACACAGTATTTTGTATGTCGTTATCATGTCTCCCCTGACCCGTCTGTCCTCCAATGTCGTCAGTCTGATTTCCCTCAACCTTTCTTCGTAGGACATACCTCTGGGCTCCGGAATTAGCCTTGTTGCAAACCTTTGCACTCTCTAATTTCTTGACGTGTTTGACAAGGTGTGTGTTCCAAACTAGAGCTGCACACTCCAGTATGGGCCTGATGTACAGTGTCTTGAATGATTCCTTACTAAGGAATCGGAACGCTATTCTCATGTTTGCCAGGCGCCCGTGTGTGTGTGTGTGTGTGTGTGTGTGTGTGTGTGTGTGTGTGTGTGTGTGCATGCGCGCACGCTCACTCACCTAGCTGTACTCACCTAGTTATGGTTGTGGGGCCGAGTCACAGCTACTAGCCCCGCCTCTTCACCTGGCTACTACCCAGTCACACTTCCTGCTTAGTGAGCCTTATCATACCTCTTCTTAAAGCTATGTATGGATCCTGCCTCCACTACATCACTACCCAGGCTATTCCACTTCCTGACAACTCTGTGACTGAAGAAATACTTCCTAACATCCCTGTGGTTCATCTGAGCCTTCAGCTTCCAACTGTTACCCCTCATTGCTGTGTCCCATCTCTTCAGCATCCTGTCTGTCCATCTTGTCTAAACCTCTCAGTATTTTATATGCCGTTATCATATCATCCCTAACTCTCCTGTCCTCTAGTGTCGTCAGGTCGATTTCCCTTAACCTCTCCTCGTAGGATATACCCCTCAGCTCCAGGACTAGTCTTGTTGCAAACCTTTGCACTTTGTCTAGTTTCCTTACATACTTGGCTAGGCGAGGGTTCCAAACTGGCTCTGCATGTTTCAATATGGGCCTAATGTACACAGTGTACAGAGTGCTGAATGACTCTTTATTTAGATGTCGGAATGCTGTTCTTAGGTTTGCTAGGCGCATATATGCTGCAGCAGTTATTTGGTTTATGTGAGCCTCAGGAAATGTTCCCAGTGTTATACTCATACCAAGATCTTTTTCCTTGAGTGAGGTTTGTAGTCTGTGGCCCCCTAGTCTGTACTCCGTCTGCGGTCTTCTTTGCCCTTCTCCAATCTTCATGATTTTGCACTTGGTGGGGTTGAACTCCAGGGATCTGGACCAGGCCTGCAGCCTGTCCAGATCCCTTTGTAGTTCTTCCTAGTCCTCGTCCGATTGAATTCTTCTCATCAACTTCAGATCATCTGCCAACAGGGACAATTCGGAGTCTAATCCTTCAGTCATGTCGTTCACAGATACCAGAAACAGCATCAGTCCTAGGACTGATCCCTGTGGCACCCTGCTCGTTACTGGCACCCACTCTAACACCTCGCCGCATACTATGACTCGCTGCTGTCTTCCTGACAGGTATTCCCTGATCCACTGTAGTGCCTTCCCTGTTATTCCTGCCCGGTCCTCCAGTTTCTGCACTAATCTCTTGTGTGGAACTGTGTCAAATGCCTTCTTACAGTCCAAGAAAAATCAATCTACCCACCCCTCTCTCTTGTCTTACTGTTGTCACCCTGTCATAGAACTCCAGTAGGTTTGCCACACACGATTTCCCATCCCTGACCCCATGTTGGCTGTTGTTGTTAAGCTCATTTCTTTCTTCTGATAATCTTCTCCATGACTCTGCATACTATACATGTCAGTGACACTGGTCTAGAGTTTAGTGCTTCTTGTCTGTCACCTTTTTTTAAAAATTGGGACTACATTTGCTGTCTTCCATACCTCAGGTAATCTCCTTGTTTCAATAGATGTGTTGAATATTGTTGTTAGGGGAAAATATAGTGCCTCTGCACCCTCTCTCAGGACCCATGGAGAGAAGTTATCCGACCCCATCGCCTTTGAGGTGTCTAGCTCACTCAGAAGCCTCTTCACTTCTTTCTCAGGTGTATGTATTGTGTCCAACATCTGATGCTGTACCCCACTTCTCCGTCTTTCTGGAGTCCCTTCTGTCTCCTCTGTGAACACTTCTTTGAATCTCAAGTTGAGTTCCTAACATACTTTGCAGTTGTTTCTTGTGATCTCTCCTCCTTCTTTCCTGTGTGTGTGTGTGTGTGTGTGTGTGTGTGTGTGTGTGTGTGTACTCACCTAATTGTGGTTGCAGGGGTCGAGACTCAGCTCCTGGCCCCGCCTCTTCACTGATCGCTACTGGATCCTCTCTCTCTCTGCTTCCTGAGCTTTGTCATACCTCTTCTTAAAACTATGTATGGTTCCTGCCTCCACTACTTCACTTGCTAGGCTATTCCACTTGCTGACAACTCTATGACTGAAGAAATACTTCCTAACGTCCCTGTGACTCGTCTGAGTCTTCAGCTTCCAGTTGTGACCCCTTGTCCCTGTGTCCCCTCTCTGGAACATCATATCTCTGTCCACCTTGTCTATTCCCCGCAGTATCTTGTATGTCGTTATCATGTCTCCCCTGACCCTTCTGTTCTCCAGTGTCGTCAGTCCGATTTCCCTTAACCTTTCCTCGTACGACATTCCCTTGAGCTCTGGGACTAGCCTTGTTGCAAACCTTTGTACTTTCTCTAACTTCTTGACGTGCTTGACCAGGTGTGGGTTCCAGACTGGTGCTGCATACTCCAGTATGGGCCTAACATACACAGTGTACAGTGTCTTGAACGATTCCTTATTAAGGTATCGGAACGCTATTCTCAGGTTTGCCAGGCGCCCGTATGCTGCAGCGGTTATTTGGTTGATGTGTGCCTCCGGTGATGTGCTCGGTGTTATGGTCACCCCAAGGTCTTTCTCCCTGAGTGAAGTCTGTAGTCTTTGTCCACCTAGCCTATACTCTGTCTGCGGTCTTCTTTGCCCCTTCCCAATCTTCATGACTTTGCATTTGGCTGGATTGAATTCGAGAAGCCAGTTGCTGGACCACATGTCCAGCCTTTCCTCGTACGACATTCCCTTGAGCTCTGGGACTAGCCTTGTTGCAAACCTTTGTACTTTCTCTAACTTCTTGACGTGCTTGACCAGGTGTGTGTGTGTGTGTGTGTGTGTGTACTCACCTATTTGTGGTTGCAGGGGTCGAGTCCTAGCTCCTGGCCCCGCCTCTTCACCGGTTGCTACTAGACCCTCTCTCTCCCCGCTCCATGAGCTTTATCAAACCTCGTCTTAAAACTGTGTATGGTTCCTGCCTCCACTACGTCATTTTCTAGGCTATTCCACTGCCTTACAACTCTATGACTGAAGAAATACTTCCTACTATCTCTCTGACTCATTTGTGTCTTCAACTTCCAATTGTGGCCTCTTGTTTCTGTGTCCCCTCCCTGGAACATCCTGTCCTTGTCCACCTTGTCTATTCCACGCAGTATTTTATATGTCGTTATCATGTCTCCCCTGACCCTCCTGTCCTCCAGTGTCGTCAGGCCGATTTCCCTTAATCTTTCTTCATAGGACATTCCCCTTAGCTCTGGAACTAACCTTGTTGCAAACCTTTGTACTTTCTCTAGTTTCTTGACGTGCTTTATCAAGTGCGGGTTCCAAACAGGTGCTGCATACTCCAGTATGGGCCTGACATACACGGTGTACAGTGTCTTGAATGATTCCTTACTAAGGTGTCGGAATGCTGTTCTCAGGTTTGCCAGGCGCCCATATGCTGCAGCAGTTATCTGATTGATGTGTGCTTCCGGAGACATGCTCGGTGTTATACTCACCCCAAGATCTTTCTCCTTGAGTGAGGTTTGCAGTCTTTGGCCACCTAGCCTATACTCTGTCTGTGGTCTTCTGTGCCCTTCCCCTATCTTCATGACTTTGCATTTGGCAGGATTAAATTCGAGAAGCCATTTGCTGGACCAGGTGTCCAGTCTGTCCAGGTCTCTTTGAAGTCCTGCCTGGTCCTCATCAGATTTAATTCTCCTCATTAACTTCACATCATCTGCAAACAGGGACACTTCTGAGTCTAACCCTTCCGTCATGTCGTTCACATATACCAAAAATAGCACTGGTCCTAGGACCGACCCCTGTGGGACCCCGCTCGTCACAGGTGCCCACTGTGATACATCATTACGTACCATGACTCGTTGTTGCCTCCCTGTCAGGTATTCTCTGATCCATTGCAGTGCCCTTCCTGTTATATGCGCCTGATGCTCTAGCTTCTGCACTAATCTCTTGTGAGGAACTGTGTCAAAGGCCTTCTTGCAGTCCAAGAAGATGCAATCAACCCACCCCTCTCTCTCTTGTCTTACTTCTGTTATTTTATCATAAAACTCCAGAAGGTTTGTGACACAGGATTTGCCTTCCGTGAATCCGTGCTGGTTGGCATTTATACTCCTGTTCCGTTCCAGGTGCTCCACCACTCTCCTCCTGATAATCTTCTCCATAATTTTGCATACTATACACGTCAATGACACAGGTCTATAGTTTAGTGCCTCTTTTCTGTCTCCTTTTTTGAAAATGGGAACTACATTTGCTGTCTTCCATACCTCAGGTAGTTGCCCAGTTTCCAGGGATGTGTTGAAGATTGTGGTAAGTGGTACGCACAACATATCTGCTCCCTCTCTAAGGACCCATGGAGAGATGTTGTCCGGTCCCATTGCCTTTGAGGTATCGATGTCCCTTAGCAGTTTCTTCACCTCCTCCTCATCTGTATGTATGTCGTCCAACACTTGTTGGTGTATTCCTTGTTGGTGTCCCCATCTGGTCTGTCCCCCCAGAGTCCTTCCTGTCGTGTGTGTGTGTGTGTGTGTGTGTGTGTGTACTCACCTATATGTGGTTGTTAGGGTCGATTTACAGCTCCTGACCCCGCCAGGAGTGTGTACTCACCTATTTGTGGTTGCAGGGGTCGAGTGACAGCTCCTGGCCCCGCCTCTTCGTTGGTGGTTACTAGATCAACTCTTCTTGCTTCACGAACTTTAACATACCTCCTCTTAAAGCAATGTATGGATCCTACCTCTACTACATCACTCTCCAGATTGTTCCACTTCCTGATAACTCTATGATTAAAGAATATTTTCTAACATATTTGTTGCACATCTGAGTTTTCAACTTCCAGTTGTGACTCGTTGTTGCTGTATGCCATCTCCCAAGTACTCACCTACATGGGGTTGCATGGATCGAGTCACAGCTCCTGGCCCCACCACTCGGTTGGCCACTACCGAACTCTCTACTGCCTTCTTAAGACCTATCATGCCTATTATTATAGCTGTACATATATCCCTAACCACTCGGAGAGGGAAGAAATATTTCCTAACATCCCTGTGACTCATCTTTATTTTGAACTTCCAGCTGTGACCTCGTGTTCCTCTTTCTCGACTCTCGAACATCCTGTCCATGTGTGTATGAAGGTAAGATGAGATACACGAATGACACTAAATACTTCTCAAGCACAACTGTGAAGGCATAAAATTAGTGAGAGATTTGTGGATAAACACAATGAGAGGGTCCCCAGGTCTAGAGATCAGCTACACTGTAACCCCTGTTGATTATTACCTCTCACGCCTCACGTGAGAGTTGTGCCACCACCTACTACCACTACTACTTTAGGTAACAGCATCGCCTCAAACTACCTTTCATGTGGTATTTATATTATGCTTGATAATGGGACATGTGAAGATATTATGGCTAAGATATATATATATATGTATATATATATATATATATATATATATATATATATATATATATATATATATATATATATTTATATATATATATATATATGATGGGGTCCACCTCTGGTGTAAATTGTGGGACCCATAGCCTCGGAGAAGTGGATAAAAAGGCTTCAAGGAAGAATATTTGGATTTCTTCCTGAAGCCATTTGAATATTCCACTTCCCCTACCACCCCATCTTTTAAACTATTTTTTTTTTACCAATAGGAATATTTTATTACATAATATGGCACAGAAGATTTAAGAGATACATTGTTGATATAAAGGTGGCATATACGGTACATGTTGTTACGTGTGTATCACCGATTATAAGGCGAAAATCTCATCCAGCTCCTCAGAGCTGGGGCGTGTGCCCAAAATGCAGCATGCATTACCCCTTTGAACAGCCGCACTGAGCCGCTGGAACAGAAAACTAGCTGCCCTGGGATCCCTAGTTACCCTGATGAGTCTTTTTCCCAGCTCCTTAAGGAAATTAGATGCACTCTTTCCCCATGAGCCAAGGGTCTCTGAGCCTATGGGAACAAACATATAATGATGGGCAAGTTCTCCATATTTTCTAGACTTTTGGGACTCCCTAAAGCTGGCAGCTGCCCCTCCTTCCTCCCTGGTGTATTGGAGATAGGTATCAGCCAAGGTAGATGCACATGTATAGTCCCACACCACCTGCTTCCCATCTGTCCAGGCTTGAAGGGTGATACCATCTGGACGCTTCTGGCTGCCATCAGATCTGCATAGTTGGGGTGGCTCCCTTACTGCTGCACATCCAGCTGTTGTGAGGCTCCTCTTGATAATGTTATTAACCTCTTCATGTCTTGCAATCTTTCCCTCGGATTTACGGCACACAAGACCATGGTACCCGAATCGGTCTGCTGCTTCACTGCCACAAATACACCTGTGTTCGGCGAGAATAGGGGCGGCAAGTCGAAGGGCAACACCGATGCGGATGGTCTGTGGGTCGAGGCGTGTGCCCTTAGCAGGACTCGAACCTGTGCACTCTGCATCAAAAGTATGCTGTACGCAGTAATTTTGTCACACAATCAGAACCCAGAATAAGCAAGGGCGCCTAGCCGACGCTAGGCTGTGTATACGATGCCCGGGATCACAAGCTCAATTATTTCATCAAATCCTGCCATATGCAGTAAACTTCGAAAGAGATTCTGGAATGCTTAACAATTCCCAAACGGGATAAATTATTTATAACTATTCGGTGTTCCGTTTATGGGTGCCGGTATTGTGGCGGGGAGCGTGGCAAGACCGTGAATCCCTGTGTTCGTGTGGTGTAGTTGATGGCTCTAAGGATACCAGCAGCAACAACCTGGTTGACCAGGCAAGCACCAGACGAGCCTGGCGTAAGGCCGGGCTCTGGGAGTAGTAAAACTCTCGGAACTAATCAAAGGTATATATCATCAAAGGTAAGGCAAGTCACGATATCAGCAACTGTGAGGTTACCCAAGCCAACTCGGTGGAGTCATCCAAGAAGGGAGGCCTGGTCAAGGACTGGGCCGCGGGGGCGTTGACCCCCGAAACCACCTCCAGGGAGACTCCAGATAAAAAAAACACCTATATATGCAAATGAGTCAGGTGTCCAATTGTAAACACAGGAAAGATGAACTGTACAAGCTTATCAGTCAATTTCCTCAAGCAAGGAAGATGGCCTTCACAGCCTACCTCACACTGTGTTGGTCAATGACCTTACTCAGCGGTTTGGCAATAATCCACAAACAATTAAACAATAGTTTTGATTGTTGTGATGACCTATGTTAGTGTGTGCTGTTGACCTATGTCAGTGTGTTGTGTTAACCTGTTTCAGTGTGTTATGTTAGCCTCTGCCAGTGTGGTGTGCACCTGTGTCTGTGTGTTGTGTTGACCTGTGTCTGTGTGTGAACCAGTACTATGTTGACCTAGCTGCAGTTATGAGGGGTTAAGTCTCGGCTCCTGACCCCGCCGTTTAATTCTACACGGACACACACACTATCTCTGGTATAATGCGTTCTATCATACCTACGCCTTAAACTGCTTGTCAAATCTGTGCTCAAACTCATGGCAAAGCCACCTAGGAGACATGGTTTATTATTGGTAATATTCACCAGATAAACAAGAATCACCAGAAAGTATTAACAAAGGCTCCCAACAATCTGACTGTTCAGAAACCGTGCTGAAGTTCTCAAATGAAAGATTAGAGCCTCGTGAAGTATCCTTATATGATCTATGAAATAGTTACTCTCGACCACACGAGGGTTATTACGGTTGCATATAATCTCTTTACCACCATTCAAGCACATTTCGATCTTAAAAATTGGTCTAGAGAGATTAAAATAACTCTATAAATGTACCAGTAAATGCAATGAATGACCGACACAGGATTAGCGCTTTATGAAACTTAATCCACCAGAAATCCTTGAGACCGGCAATCAGCAAGGGGCTATACATTTAGTTGTTAGTCAATAGATAAGCGGCTTGGGACTTGGAGCCTCTAAGTAGGGTAATATGCGTGCTGGTCTGGGTCTGGGCCGCGGGTGCTATGAACCATGGGAGCAAGAAGAGGTGTACACCAGGGAGCCGTCTGCAGTACACCTTTAACAAGGGCAAATATTTAATCATAACTTTTATTACTCACGGCGTGTCAAGTTAATTTTTAATATTTAGCGACACAAGAAAAACGTTCTGTGAACTTGAAAATGTTGCTACCACAAAATAGTCTCGGGTTGACGACGTTGATGATACTGATAGTTCTGATACTCAGTAAGAAGGAAGTTACTCTCAGGACAGGTGGAGATGCAGTGTGTGTGAAAAGAGATTATTCTTAAAACAGGTGGAAGGTGGAGGTACAGTGTGTGTGAGATGAGATCATTCTTAAAACAAGTGGAAGGTGGAAGTACAGTGTGCGTGAGATGAGATCATTCTTAAAACAGGTGGAAGCTGGAGGTACAGTGTGTGTGAGATGAGATCATTCTTAAAACAGGTGGAAGGTGGAGGTGATGCATGCGAGATGAGATTATTCTTAAAACAGGTGGAAGGTGGAGGTACAGTGTGTGTGAGATGAGATCATTCTTAAAACAGGTGGAGGTAGTGTGTGTGAGATGACATCATTCTTAAAATATATGGAAGGTGGAGGTGCAGTGTGTATTCTTACCTATTTGTTCTTACCTATTTATGGGTGCAGGGATTGAGTCATAGCTCCTGGCCCCGCCTCTTCACTGGTCGCCACTAGGTCCACTCTCTCCCTACTCCATGAGCTTTATCGTATCTCTTCTTAAGGTTATGTATAGATCCTGCCTCCACTACATCATTCTCCAGATTATTTCATTTCCTGACAACTCTGTGATTGAAGAAATATTTCCAGTTGTGACTCCTTGTTGGTGTGTCCCAGACATCCTGTCCCTGTCTACCTTGTCGATTCTTCTCAGTATTTTATATGTTGTTATCATGTCCCCCCTGTACCTCCTGTCCTCCATTGTTGTCAGATCGATTTCCCTTAACCTCTCCTCGTGGGATATGCTTCTTAACTCCGGGACTAGTCTTGTTGCAAACCTTTGCACTTTCTCTAATTTCCTGACGTGCTTGGCTAGGTGTGGGTTCCAAACCGGAGCTGTATGCTCCAATATGGGCCTGATGTACACGGTGTACAGAGTCCTGAACGACTCCTCACTGAGAGGTCGGAATGTTGTTTTTAGCTTTGCTAGTCGCCTGTATGCCTCAGCAGTGTACTCACCTAATTGTGGTTGCAGGGGTCGAGACTCAGCTCCTGGCTGTGTGTGTGTGTGTGTGTGTGTGTGTGTGTGTGTGTGTGTGTGTGTGTGTGTGTGTGTGTGTGTGTGTGTGTGTGTGTGTGTGTGTGTGTGCGTGTGTGTGCGTGTGTGTGTGTGTGCGTGTGTGTTTGTGTGTGTCTTCACCTATTTGTGCTCCCCTATTTGTGGTTGTAGGGGTCAATTCACAGCTCCTGGCCCCTCTTCTTCGCTGATCGCTCTGTGTGTGTGTGTGTGAGGTGCGCCGAGAAAAGCACTCCTCCCTTGCTTCTTAGGGTTAAGGAAGGCAACTCGATTCCTTTTGCGTCCGAAACCTCATTATATTCCGCACAGCACCGACTGCCGCGCACGCACACCTACCTCCACACACTAGCTAACTCTCTCTCTCTCTCCCTCTCTCTCGTACACACACACACACATACATATCTGCAGACACACACGCACTACACGCAGACACGTACACCAGGAGGAGCCAGGAGCTGTGAATCGACCCCTGCAACCATATAGAGGTGAGTACACACATATACATACACATGTCACCATGAGCATAACTCTGCTGCACCTATAAACAAGTAATCACACCACACATACCGACACACACACCCACATACACGCACACAGACACACCGACACAAACATCGCACATGCACATACAAAGACAGGCTAGACATACACACAGAGGCAGAAAATACATATAAAGACAGACACACCACACATACACCCCCCCCCCGAAGAGCACACAAGGAAACAGAAGTAACGTGAGAGAATAAGGAGTGGACTGCACATTCTTAGACTATGGAAGGCATTTAAGAAAGGATTAAACAAGAAAGTGGGATAAAAGCTAGAGGAGAAAACAGGAATAACGGGGAAGGCACTGCAATGGATCAAGGAATACCTAACAGAAAGGAAGCAGTGATTTTTCCGTGAAGAGGGATCAGAATGGGCAAGTGTGACACGTGGGGTTCCACAAGGATCAGTGCTGGAACCAGGGTTGTTCCTGAAATAAATGAATGAGGTGTTGGAAACCACAGTCTAGTGCATTTATGAAGAATTAGACACATGTGTATCTTTATTTGTAGACGTTTCGCCAACCAGTGGCTTTATCAATACAAGGACATAATACAAGAACATAAGAAAGAAGGAACACTGCAACAGGCCTACTGACCCATGCGGAGCAGGTCCATGTCCCCCCCCCGGAATAGCCCAATGACCCCCCCCCCGGATTAGCCCAATGACCCACCCAGTCTGGTCACCTCCACTTAAGGAAGGAGCACGGTACCAGACCCAGCAGCACAAGCTAGTCAGGTCCAACTCACACCCACCCACACTCACTCATGCATTTATCTAACCTACTTTTAAAACTACACAACGTTTTAGCCTCAATAACTGTACACCGGAGTTTGTTCCACTCATCCACAACTCTATTACCAAACCAGTGCTTTCCTATATCCTTCCTGAATCTGAATTTTTCCAACTTGAAACCATTGTTGCGAGTCCTGTCTTGGCTGGAAATTTTCAGCACGCTATTTACATCCCCTTTTATTCCTGTTTTCCATTTATACACCTCGATCATATCTCCCCTAATTCTACGCCTTTCGAGAGAGTGCAGATTCAGGGCCCTCAGTCTATCCTCATAGGGAAGATTTTTGATACATGGGATCATCTTCGTCATCCTCCTCTGTACGTTTTCCAGAGCATTTATATCCATTCTGTAATACGGTGACCAGAACTGAGCAGCATAGTCTAAATGAGGCCTAACCAAAGAACTCTGTTAGCTTTATTGCGAACACTAATGCACTGTTGTCTTGGTTTTAGATTACTGCTAACCAGAACTCCTAAATCCTTTTCGCAATCAGTAGTATTAAGATCTACATTATTTAGTTTATATGTGGCATGGTTATTTACCTGTCCAACATTTAGAACTTTGCATTTGTCAATATTAAACTGCATATGCCACTTCTCCGACCATTGCATCAGTCTATTCAAATCATCCTGGAGTGCTCTAGTGTCCTCATTAGAATGAAGTGGACGGCCTATTTTGGTGTCATCAGCAAATTTGCTATGTCGCTATTTATTCCCTCATCTATGTCGTTTATGTAAATTGTGGACAACAACGGGCCCAACACTGACCCCTGAGGAACACCGCTTGTGACGTGCCCCCATTCTGATGTCTCCCCATTTATGCAAACTCTCTGCTGCCTATTTGTCAGCCATGCTTCTACCCAGGAAAAAATTTCTCCTCCCATTCCGTGTGCCTAAAGTTTCCTCAATAGCCTCTGGTGTGGAACTCTATCGAAAGCTTTACTGAAGTCCATATACACAATATCATATTCATTACCATGATCTACCTCCTCAAACACCTTAGTGAAAAAAGTTAGTAAATTCGTAAGACAGGAACGCCCCTTTGTAAAACCGTGTTGAGATTCATTAATCAATCTGTGCCTATCAAGATGGCTACGAATTGCTTCGGCAATTATTGATTCCATAAATTTTCCCACTATGGAGGTAAGGCTTATTGGTCTATAGATCGAAGTCAAGGACCTGTCACCTGCCTTGTAAATAGGTATGTAAATAGGTATGAAGAATGTAAACTTATATACAAAAGACGAGGTAATCAGTCTCTCAGCCTTGAGTTGGTGAAGAGCACCGTAGTCTTGAAGACTACCGTGCTCTTCACTAACTACAAGGCTGAGGGACTGATTACCTCATCTTTTGTATATAATTTATACATTCTTCTCGTTATTCCTTGTATTGTATTAATAAAGCCACTGGTTGGCAAAAAGTCTGCAAATAAAGATACCCAGATGTTGCACATTTGTGTAATTCTTCACCTTGTCGGTATCGCGTACCATTCATGTACAACTGGTTCATTCATATTCGGAGATGTGGAAATAACGAGTAAAATGAAAACGGGAGAGGAATGAAAAGCTTCGAATGTACCTGAAGAAGCTGCATGACTGCTCTGAGAAGTAATTTGGAACTGAACACTAGCAAACGAAAAGTTATGAAAATTGGGAAATGGCAAAGAAGACCAAAATCAGAGTAGAGGCTCAGGGGGACAAAAACTGCAAACCTCATTCAAGTAGGACCCCAGTCGCGTAAGGCTTTGTAGAGTTATGAGTGGAGGAATGATAAGACGAGGGTAGGAGACTGCAATATAACATGTAGGTTATGTGAGCAACTCACAGCACCGACTGTCCGCGATGAAGCGTTGCAATGTTCCGCGTATGTGCAGATGGCACAAATGGTCTCTGACGTCTCTGTCGGTATGGCGGAAATGGTTTAACTACCTAGCCGTTAGATGAGAGGATAATACTGCTGATCGACTGATATCTCGGAATGAGCAACTGAGCATAGTACCAAGCATATCACTTGAGGTGCCCATCAACCGAATAACCTGTACAGCATATGTGTATCAGATGAATATAAGATTAATTTTCAGGAATCTACGCAAAGGATCATTCTTAAACTAAATGCGACATGTCAGGTTCATCTTGGAGTATGCAGCACCAGAGTGGAAAAGAGCAAAGTTTTGCAACGAGACTATTCCCAAAGCTAAAGAGTATGAGCTATGAGGAGAGACTGAACGAGCAAAGTCTCATGACATTAGAGGACAGACGTACCAAAAGACACATGATAAAATGTAGAAAATACTCAAAGGAATTGATAGGGAGGACAGAAACGGACTGTTGGAGAGGCGGGACACAGGTACACGAGAACAACGTTGAAAGTTGAAAGATGAGCCATAGAGATGCCTAGAAGCATTTCTTCAACCTCAGAGTGGTGAGAAAATGGAAATGACCAGAACAGTGAAGTGGCACAGGTAGGATCTAAGTACAGTTTTTAAAATGTGTAATAAGGCTCACGAGAGAGTGAAACCAATATCAGGCATTTTGAAAGACGGGCAAAGAGCTGAGACTTGATCTCTGCAACTATAAACAGGTGAGTACACACACGTGTTTACTTTTGCCCGTCCCCAGCAACACTGTTCTTCCTCCCTCTTCATCTTCCTTCCCCCTTAAACTGCTCTTCTTTCTTCCTCTTACTTATACTCTCCATACTTTTCTCATTCTTCTTTCCTCATTGTCTTTACTTCTTACGCTCCTCACTTTCCATCATTCCTTCTCTTATCACTTTCCTTCTTTCCTCATTTTCTCTTCTCACTTTCGTTCCTTCCTCTTCTTTTCCTCTCTTTTCTCTCCCTGCTTTCATTCTTACCTTCTTTCCTCGCTTTCCATTACTTCCCTCCCCACTTTCGTTATTTCTTTCTTTCAGCTTTGATCCGAGGAAGAAGAGGGATGCCCTAATTCCTTGGATCAAGAACCCTTCAGCAGCATCTTGGTGCCCACTTCAAGAGAACACACTCACAGCCTCAGTCTAACCTTTCAAGAAAGGATGGAGGTGCCTTGCTGCTGCTAAAGGGCTCTTAATCCGAGGAGTTACAGCTCTCCAATCACTCCTTGGATCAAACCTGACTAACTTCTATTTCGCAGGTACTGTATAAATGATTACGTCGTCTCTACATCTCTAATGCTTATGCTGCCTTCTCTGTACTTGACTGAACCTTACTTTGTAGCTGAAACGTGTCTTTACTTATCAACTGTATAACCCCTATGGGTTTAAAGCTGCCCTTTGATGATGATGATGATGATGATGATGATGATGATGATGATGATGATGATGATGATGATGATGATGATGATGATGATGATGATGATGATGATGATGATGATGATGATGATGATGATGATGATGATGATGATGATGATGATGATGATGATGATGATGATGATGATGATGATGATGATGATGATGATGATGATGATGATGATGATGATGATGATGATGATGATAGTAATAATAATATTTTTTAAAACTCAGTCAATATATTAGGTAAAAGGACATACGTGCAACTAATGTGCCATTTTATTGTGGCAACGTTTCGCTCTCCAGGAACTTTATTAAGCCGTTACAAACAATACATGGACAATGTCACATTAGTTGCACATGTGTCCTTTTACCTAACATATTGTGGGTAATTCTACCAACATTAATACAGTCGGTCAATATACCACTCACCTATGAAGAAGACTATCTGGATTAACCCAGGAGGGTTATTAACCCAGCAAAGACAGTGTGGCTTATTACCATTGTGGTCATTACGTTCTCCTTCCCAGGATGCCACCCATAACAGTCGACTAAAACATGAGATGCCTACTTACTGGTAATAAAACAGGGGAAACAGGCGTTAGAAGATGTGCACTAAGTCTCACCTCGCCCAGGATTGATTCTGGGCTTTTTGATTGAGTTCAGCGTCCTGTACACTGTGTAGTGTCATGAATGACTCCTCTGATGTCTAAAAGCTAGTCTTAGAATTGCCAGACGAGCATCTGCTTCAGCAGTTATTTGGTCGATGTGCGCCTCAGGAGATATGCTCGGTATAATACTCACTCTAAGGCCTTCCTTGAACGAGGTTTGCAGCCTTTGCCTCCCGAGCCTGTACTCCGTCTGTGGTCTTTTCGCCCTTCCCCAAACTTCATAACTTTGCTGAGGTTAAACTCAAGTAGCCACTTGTTTGACCTGGAGGTTACCTGGAGGTTATTCCGGGGATCAACGCCCCCGCGGCCCGGTCCATGACCAGGCCTCCCGATGGATCAGGGCCTGATCAACTAGGCTGTTACTGCTGGCCGCACGCAGTCCGACGTACGAGCCACAGCCCGGCTGATCCGGCACTGACTTTAGGTATCTGTCCAGCTCTCTCTTGAAGGCAGCCAGGGGTTTATTGGCAATTCCCCTAATGCTTGATGGGAGGCTGTTAAACAGTTTTGGGCCCCGGACACTTATGGTGTTTTCTCTTGGTGTACCAATGGCGCCCCTACTTTTTATTGGCGGCATTTTGCATCGCCTGCCCAGTCTTTTACTTTCGTAGGGAGTGATTTCTGTGTGCAGATTTGGGACCATTCCTTCCAAGATTTTCCAAGTGTAGATTATGATATATCTCTCCCTCCTGCGTTCCAACGAGTACAAGTCAAGTGCTTCCAAGCGTTCCCAGTAGTTAAGGTGCTTGACAGAACTTATACGTGCAGTAAAGGATCTCTGTACACTCTCTAGATCTGCGATTTCACCTGCTTTGTATGGAGATGTTAATGTACAGCAGTATTCCAGCCTAGAGAGAACAAGTGATTTGAAAAGGATCATCATGGGCTTGGCATCTCTCGTTTTGAAAGTTCTCATTATCCATCCTATCATTTTCTTTGCACGTGCGATCGTGGCACTGTTGTGATCCTTGAAAGTGAGATCCTCAGACATTACTACTCCCAGGTCCCTTACATTATTTTTCCGCTCTATTGTATGGCCGGAGTCAGTAGTATACTCTGTTCTAGTTATTATCTCATCCAGTTTTCCATAACGGAGTAGTTGGAATTTGTCCTCATTGAACATCATATTGTTTACCGTTGCCCACTGGAAAACTTTGTTTATATCTTCTTGGAGGTTAACCGCGTCCTCAGCAGATGACAGCCTCATGCAGATCCTAGTATCATCCGCAAAGGATGATACGGTGCTGTGGTGTATATCTCTGTTTATGTCTGATATGAGGATAAGGAATAAGATGGGGGCGAGTACTGTGCCATGTGGAACAGAGCTCTTCACAGGCCTTCACCTTGTCCAGATCCCTTCGTAGCCTTTCCCGGTCCACGTCTGCTGGCACACTCATTAGTTTCACACCACCTGCGAACAGAAATAGTGTGTGTGTGTACTCACCTAATTGTGGTTGCAGGGGTCGAGGCTCAGCTCCTGGCCGCGCCTTTTCACTGACCGCTACTGAGTCCTCCCTGTCCCTGAGCTTTATCATACCTCGTCTTAAAACTATGTATGGTTCCTGCCTCCTGTGTGTACTCACCTAGTTGAGGCTGCAGGGGTCGAGTCCGAGCTCCTGGCCCCGCCTCTTCACTGGTCGCTACTAGGTCACTCTCCCTGAACCGTGAGATTTATCATACCTCTGCTTAAAGCTATGTATGGATCCTGCCTCCACTACATCGCTTCCCAAACTATTCCACTTCCTGACTACTCTGTGGCTGAAGAAATACTTCCTAACATCCCTGTGATTCATCTGTGTCTTCAACTTCCAACTGTGTCCCCTTGTTACTGTGTCCAATCTCTGGAACATCCTGTCTTTGTCCACCTTGTCAATTCCTCTCAGTATTTTGTATGTCGTTATCATGTCCCCCTATCTCTCCTGTCCTCCAGTGTCGTCAGGTTGATTTCCCTTAACCTCTCCTCGTAGGACATACCTCTTAGCTCTGGGACTAGTCTTGTTGCAAACCTTTGCACTTTCTCTAGTTTCTTTACGTGCTTGGCTAGGTGTGGGTTCCAAACTGGTGCCGCATACTCCAATATGGGCCTAATGTACACGGTGTACAGGGTCCTGAACGATTCCTTATTAAGGTGTCGGAATGCTGTTCTGAGGTTTGCTAGGCGCCCATATGCTGCAGCCGTTATTTGGTTGATGTGCGCTTCAGGAGATGTGCCTGGTGTTATACTCACCCCAAGATCTTTTTCCCTGAGTGAGGTTTGTAGTCTCTGGCTCCCTAGACTGTACTCTGTCTGCGGTCTTCTTTGCCCTTCCCCAATCTTCATGATTTTGCACTTGGTGGGATTGAACTCCAGGAGCCAATTGCTGGACCAGGTCTGCAGCCTGTCCAGATCCCTTTGTAGTTCTCCCTGGTCTTCGATCGAGTGAATTATTTTCATCAACTTCACGTCATCTGCAAACAGGGACACCTCAGAGTCTATTCCTTCCGTCATGTCGTTCACAAATACCAGAAACAGCACTGGTCCTAGGACTGACCCATGTGGGACACCGCTGGTCTCAGGTGCCCACTCTGACACCTCGCCACGTACCATGACTCGCTGCTGTCTTCCTGACAAGTATTCCCTGATCCGACAGGGCCGGATTACCGCATAAGCAAACTAGGCATTTGCCTAGGGCCCTCGCATTTGGGGGCCCCGCGGTCCAAGGCGTTCAGGGGCTCATCCAAGACTGCGTACATCGTGCAAGTGCATTATCAACAACAAGGTGGTCAGCGCAGCATGATGCAACACATGCTTTGAAAGACAGCTTTGCTGAAATACGTTCTGCTTTGATCCAAATAGCAGAGGATGAAGAGCCAGCTTAGCATCAAAATTGGAAGATTTTGAATTGGCCTTACTCTGTGTGCTTTGGGACTGTATACTGGAACGGTTAAATGCCACGAACAAGACACTTCAGAAAATTGAAATTAAAATGGCTACTTGTGCTAACCTCTATGCAGGCTTAGTGGAATTTGTAAGCTCACTTCGCAATGATGAAGCTTTTGAAATGTTTGAAGAGAAAGCTAAACTGCTGGTGAAAGACTACAGTTACCGGGCTGATCATCAGCGGTCAAGGAAGAGGAAACGCAATTTTGAAGAGCCAGACAATGAAATTGTGTTGCTACCAAGGCAGAAATGTAAGACAGCTACATACTTCGTCATTCTGGATTCACTGATTACAGAATTGGTGAAAAGAAAAGAAATCTACCAGAATCTCAATGACAAGTTTGGATTTCTGTTCAAAATTACTACTATGCCAGATGTAGAATTGAGAGAAGCTGCATTAAAGTTGCAACAACACCTTTCAGCAGATGTTCAGGACACATTTGTTGAAGAAATAGTTCATTTTTCTGGGTATATGATTCAGATTAAAGCTCCACCTGAAAAATGTGCGCCTTCAGCTGCTTTGAAACATTTAAGAAATGCAGGTATCTCAGAAACCTTCCCTAATGTTGACATAGTGTATCGCTTTTACCTAACACTTCCAGCTACTAACTGTGAAGGAGAACGTTCATTTTCTGTTTTGAAAAGAGTGAAAAACCAGCTCCGTTCAACAATGAGCCAAGACAAATTGTGTAACCTAGCCTTGTTGACCATTGAGTCTGATCTAACAAGAAATATTGATTTTCAGAATATAATTGATGATTTTGCCAATATGAAATCCAGAAAAAAGTTTAAGAAGTGCCTGTGAATATAAACAATTCTTTACTTTCTTGAGTTTATATGATTTGATAGTCTTATGCATGATGCAATGATAATAATGGTCAGTGATTTATAAAGGGAATAATAGTGCTGTAGTGGTTATGCTGAATATAATAGGTACATGATGTCACTACTTAATAGCCTAATCTAGTAATACTATGCTGTCTTGAGTTTATTCTCTTTAAAATGCATGATTTAACAAGATAATTATAATGGCTGTTGGTAAATGGTTTTGGTTGTCTTGATGTACTTTCCCTATTAAATTTAATCTAAATAGCCAGAATGTATTTAATTAGACCTTAAACAGGCTCACACCGACCCAAGCTGGAAGGGGTCGCTTCGCTTACCCGTAACTCAAAGGGGCCCCGCCAATCTGAAGAGCCTAGGGCCTGGAGACTTCTTAATCTGGCCCTGATTGTAGTGCCTTCCCTGTTATCCCTGCTTGGTCCTCCAGTTTTTGCACTAATCTCTTGTGTGGAACTGTGTCAAACGCCTTCTTGCAATCCAAGAATATGCAATCCACCCACCCATCTCTCTCTTGTCTTACTGCTGTCACCATGTCATAGAACTCCAGTAGGTTTGTGACACAGGATTTCCCGTCCCTGAAACCATGTTGGCTGCTGTTGATGAGATCATTCCTTTCTAGGTGTTCCACCACTCTTCTCCTGATAATCTTCTCCATGATTTTGCATACTATACATGTCAGTGACACTGGTCTGTAGTTTAGTGCTTCATGTCTGTCTCCTTTTGTTAAAGATTGGACTACATTTGCTGTCTTCCATGCCTCAGGCAATCTCCCTGTTTCGATAGATGTATTGAATATTGTTGTTAGGGGTACACATAGCGCCACTGCTCCCTCTCTCAGGACCCATGGGGAGATGTTATCTGTTATCTGAGGTATCTAGCTCACTCAGAAGCCTCTTCACTTCTTCCTCGGTTGTGTGCACTGTGTCCAGCACTTGGTGGTGTGCTGCACCTCTCCGTCTTTCTGGAGCCCCTTCTGTCTCCTCTGTGAACACTTCTTTGAATCTCTTGTTGAGTTCCTCACATACTTCACGGTCATTTCTTGTTGTCTCTCCTCCTTCCTTCCTTAGCCTGATTACCTGGTCCTTGACTGTTGTTTTCCTCCTGATGTGGCTGTATAACAGTTTCGGGTCAGATTTGGCTTTCGCTGCTATATCGTTTTCATATTGTCGTTGGGCCTCCCTTCTTATCTGTGCATATTCGTTTCTGGCTCTACGACTGCTCTCCTTATTCTCCTGGGTCCTTTGCCTTCTATATTTCTTCCATTCCCTAGCACACTTGGTTTTTGCCTCCCTGCACCTTTGGGTGAACGATGGGCTCATCCTGGCTTTTTCAATATTCCTGTTACCCTTGGGTACAAACCTCTCCTCAGCCTCCTTGCATATTGTTGCTACATATTCCATCATCTCATTAACTGGCTTCCCTGCCAGTTCTACGTGTGTGTGTGTGTGTGTGTGTGTGTGTGTGTGTGTGTGTGTGTGTGTGTGTGTGTGTGTGTGTGTGTGTGTGTGTGTGTGTGTGTGTGTGAGGGTAGCAGGTTGAGCAGCCTGGCGCGGGGGCCTCAAGTCCTGATGGTGCCAACTGAAACTAATCAATATTTACCCAGAGCTGCACTGCCAGCTCCGCCATATTCTCGATCACCTTGCTCGAACATTGTGACTCTCTGGCCTTTCTTCAATGTTTCGAAAGCACTCTCTCTCTCTCTCTCTCTCTCTCTCTCACTCTAGTCTCTGTTCAATATTTATATAATACCGAACAAGGAGAAGCCAGACAAAGTCAATGTTTGTGTAGCATTAGTTTGTTCAGTGTTTCTAAAAAAAAATTGTCTTTCTAGCCTATGATTATTCAATGTTCTATAACTGTTTCTCTGGACACTACTTGTTCAATGTTCTATAACTGTTTCTCTGGACACTACCTGTTCAATGTTCTATAACTGTTTCTCTGGACATTACCTGTTCAATGTTCTATAACTGTTTCTCTGGACATTACTTGTTCAATGTTCTGTAACAATGTTGCTCTGGACATTACTTGTTCAATGTTCTGTAACAATGTTGCTCTGGACATACTTGTTCAATGTTCTGTAACAATGTTGCTCCGGACATTACTTGTTCAATGTTCTGTAACTGTTTCTCTGGACATTACTTGTTCAATGTTCTGTAACAATGTTGCTCTGGACATTACTTGTTCAATGTTCTGTAACAATGTTGCTCTGGACATTACTTGTTCAATGTTCTGTAACAATGTTGCTCTGGACATTACTTGTTCAATGTTCTGTAACAATGTTGCTCTGAACATTACTTGTTCAATGTTCTATAACGATCTCTTTCATGTTTTTATAACAATGTTCCTTCCCCTGACCATTGCTTGTTCAATGAGGTTCAATATAAACATCATGTGGTCAACTCTAGTGTACTTCAATGTTATATTCATGTTTAAATTAACTTATCCATTATTGTATTAAATGTCATTTGTATCCAACATATATTGTCTATATTATTGTGTTCCACTCTGACCCTCTCTCACTCTCTCTCTCTCTCTCTCACTCTCTTTCACTCTCTCTTCCAGCCCCTCCATAAAAGTTTATTACATGTTTACACCCTATATTCCCCCACTTTCACCTCTAGCTACTTAGGGAATAAGAGCGAAGCAGCGTGACGCTGGTTACGTCTTTCGTGTTCCCTCTCCTCCAATAACACACGAAGGCTGCGGGCAACAGGGGTATAAGTGTGAGCGTCAATTTGATGCCGTTTTTTGAAAGAGAATCTCAGGTTCTACCATTACCATTGGAGATTGTGGGTGATCTACCATTACCAATGCAGAATGAAAGTGATCCTTGTACTACCATTACCATTGCAGACTGAAGGTGATCCTTGTACTACCATTACCACTGGAAACTGTGGGAGCAAACCTTAGGACTACCACTGGAGATTATGGGAGTGACCCTTGGGACTACCATTGGAGACTATGGGAGTGAGTGAACCTTAGGACTACCACTGAAGACTATGGAAGTGAGTGAAGCTTAGGACTATCATTGGAGACTGTGGTAGTGAACCTTGGGACTACCATTACCACTGGAGACTGTGGTAGTCAACCTTGTGGCTACCATTACCATTGGAGACTGTGGTAGTGAACCCTGTGGCTACCATTACCATTGGAGACTGGGTCTGACGGCGCCAGAACGAATGATGTTATCCTGCCATGGCTGCCCCCACCACCTCGCCCATACCTGAGTCTGTGTACTCACCGATTTGTGGTTGCAGGGTTCTAGTCTCAGCTCCTGGATCAGCCTTCTTGCTGGCCACTACAAAGTTTACTCTCTCCCTCCTGGCATTATGAGCCCTACCATACTTATTCTTAAAGCTATGTAAGAGTGTTGCCTTTACCACTCTACTGTACAGTGTCATGCCGGTGATGAACGAGTGTGACACCCATTACCCGTGGCAGATTATTATTATGCTCAAAAAGAAGCGCTAAACCACAAAGGTTATACAGCGACCCGCGGCAGAATTAATAAATTTAACATTCCACTTACCTACCTCTTCTCAAGTGGCCACCTAAGGGTTGACACTTCTGAAACCTACTTAAGTGAAGAAGCCTCCTTACCACTTAGTAATTCACTTTTAAGGGATTATATTAACCACTATTACCTAAGGAAGGTTCAGTAATAAGTCCAAATTATAATAAAAGAAAATACAAAATTATTTATTAATACTAGGAGTCAAGTGAGTTTCGTACACAATTTTTATAATGTTAATATTAGTACTGGGATGTCAACTCGAATTTAATTTATAAGGGCAAACTTAATTAATCACGCTTAGAGAACTTTGTGCAAATAAAGATTTACAGTTACTGCTGTGTCTTGCCTCTACCACAGTTACTGCTGTGTCTTGCCTCTACCACAGTTACTGCTGTGTCTTGCCTCTACCACAGTTACTGCTGTGTCTTGCCTCTACCACAGTTACTGCTGTGTCTTGCCTCTACCACAGTTACTGCTGTGTCTTGCCTCTACCACAGTTACTGCTGTGTCTTGCCTCTACCACAGTTACTGCTGTGTCTTGCCTCTACCACAGTTACTGCTGTGTCTTGCCTCTACCACAGTTACTGCTGTGTCTTGCCTCTACCACAGTTACTGCTGTGTCTTGCCTCTACCACAGTTACTGCTGTGTCTTGCCTCTACCACAGTTACTGCTGTGTCTTGCCTCTACCACAGTTGCTGCTGTGTCTTGCCTCTACCACAGTTACTGCTGTGTCTTGCCTCTACCACAGTTACTGCTGTGTCTTGCCTCTACCACAGTTACTGCTGTCTTGCCTCTACCACAGTTACTGCTGTGTCTTGCCTCTACCACAGTTACTGCTGTGTCTTGCCTCTACCACAGTTACTGCTGTGTCTTGCCTCTACCACAGTTACTGCTGTGTCTTGCCTCTACCACAGTTACTGCTGTGTCTTGCCTCTACCACAGTTGCTGCTGTGTCTTGCCTCTACCACAGTTACTGCTGTGTCTTGCCTCTACCACAGTTACTGCTGTGTCTTGCCTCTACCACAGTTACTGCTGTGTCTTGCCTCTACCACAGTTACTGCTGCGTCTTGCCTCTACCACAGTTGCTGTAGTATACAGTAGTATGCAGTAGTATACAGAGCCATACAATAGAGCGGAAAACTAATGTAAGGGACCTGGGAGTAGTAATGTCTGAGGATCTCACTTTCAAGGATCACAACAGTGCCACGATCGCACGTGCAAAGAAAATGATAGGATGGATAATGAGAACTTTCAAAACGAGAGATGCCAAGCCCATGATAATCCTTTTCAAATCACTTGTTCTCTCTAGGCTGGAATACTGCTGTACATTAACATCTCCATACAAAGCAGGTGAAATCGCAGATCTAGAGAGTGTACAGAGATCCTTTACTGCACGTATAAGTTCTGTCAAGCACCTTAACTACTGGGAACGCTTGGAAGCACTTGACTTGTACTCGTTGGAACGCAGGAGGGAGAGATATATCATAATCTACACTTCGAAAATCTTGGAAGGAATGGTTCCAAATCTGCACACAGAAATCACTCCCTATGAAAGTAAAAGACTGGGCAGGCGATGCAAAATGCCGCCAATAAAAAGTAGGGGCGCCATTGGTACACCAAGAGAAAACACCATAAGTGTCCGGGGCCCAAAACTGTTCAACAGCCTCCCATCAAGCATTAGGGGAATTGCCAATAAACCCCTGGCTGCCTTCAAGAGAGAGCTGGACAGATACCTAAAGTCAGTGCCGGATCAGCCGGGCTGTGGCTCGTACGTTGGACTGCGTGCGGCCAGCAGTAACAGCCTGGTTGATCAGGCCCTGATCCATCGGGAGGCCTGGTTATGGACCGGGCCGCGGGGGCGTTGATCCCCGGAATAACCTCCAGGTAACCTCCAGGTACCACAGTTGCTGCGGTGTCTTGCCTCCACCACAGTTACTGATGCGTCTTGCCTCCAACACAGTTGCTGCTGCATCTTGCCTCCACCACAGTTACTGTTGTGTCTTACCTCCACCACAGTTACTGCTGCGTCTTGCCTCCACCACAGTTACTGCTGCGTCTTGCCTCCACCACAGTTACTGTTGTCTTGCCTCCACCACAGTTACTGCTGTGTCTTGCCTCCACCACAGTTACTGCTGTGTCTTGCCTCTACCCTGGTTACTGCTGCGTCTTGCCTCCAACACAGTTACTGCTGTGTCTTGCCTCCAATACAGTTACTGCTGTGTCTTGCCTCCACCACAGTTACTGCTGTGTCTTGCCTTCACCACAGTTACTGCTGTGTCTTGCCTCCAACACAGTTACTGCTGTGTCTTTCCTCCAACACAGTTACTGCTGTGTCTTGCCTCCAACACAGTTACTGCTGTGTCTTGCCTCCACCACAGTTACTGCTGTGTCTTGCCTCCACCACAGTTACTGCTGTGTCTTGCCTCCAACACAGTTACTGCTGTGTCTTGCCTCCAACACAGTTACTGCTGTGTCTTGCCTCCAGCACAGTTACTGCTGTGTCTTGCCTCCAGCACAGTTACTGCTGTGTCTTGCCTCCAGCACAGTTACTGCTGCGTCTTGCCTCCACCAGTTACTGCTGTCTTGCCTCCACCACAGTTACTGCTGTGTCTTGCCTCCACCACAGTTACTGCTGTGTCTTGCCTCCACCACAGTTACTGCTGTGTCTTGCCTCCACCACAGTTACTGCTGTGTCTTGCCTCCACCACAGTTACTGCTGTGTCTTGCCTCCACCACAGTTACTGCTGTGTCTTGCCTCCACCACAGTTACTGCTGTGTCTTCCCTCCACCACAGTTACTGCTGTGTCTTCCCTTCACCACAGTTACTGCTGTGTCTTCCCTCCACCACAGTTACTGCTGTGTCTTCCCTCCACCACAGTTACTGTTGTGTCTTCCCTCCACCACAGTTACTGCTGTGTCTTCCCTCCACCACAGTTACTGCTGTGTCTTCCCTCCACCACAGTTACTGCTGTGTCTTCCCTCCACCACAGTTACTGCTGTGTCTTTCCTCCACCACACTTACTGCTGCGTCTTGCCTCCAACACACTTACTGCTGCGTCTTGCCTCCAACACAGTTACTGCTGTGTCTTGCCTCCACCACAGTTACTGCTGTGTCTTGCCTCCACCACAGTTACTGCTGTGTCTTGCCTCCACCACAGTTACTGCTGTGTCTTGCCTCCACCACAGTTACTGCTGTGTCTTGCCTCCACCACAGTTACTGCTGTGTCTTGCCTCCACCACACTTACTGCTGCGTCTTGCCTCCAACACAGTTACTGCTGTGTCTTGCCTCCACCACATTTACTGCTGTGTCTTGCCTCCACCACAGTTACTGCTGCGTCTTGCCTCCAACACAGTTACTGCTGTGTCTTGCCTCCAACACAGTTACTGCTGTGTCTTGCCTCCAACACAGTTACTGCTGTGTCTTGCCTCCACCAGTGTCCCCAGCTCTTACACATATCAGTCACATGACCTCTCTGTCTCAGGGTGCATCACTAACTGGCTTTTTCCTTTAGCCACATATGGTCTACAAGAGGTCCATCGTCTTCCCGTACCCAAGACTGATTAAAACAGGTGACCTCACAACAAGGTCTAGAAAAAAGTAGATTCTTGTTTACATCATTGAAAGGTCTTAGTCTGCATGTCCCAACTCTTAATCGAAGGAGGTATTCATCACAATATGTTGTTCCACTTCCTGACCACTCCGAGGTTGAATAAATATTTCGTAACATTTCTGTTATTCATCTGTGCTCTTAACTTCCATTTGTGTCCTCGTGTACATGTTTCCCTCCTCTCGCTCAGTCTTTGTCCATTTTATCAATACCTCTGAATTTTGTACGCTGTTATCAAATCACTCCTAGTCCTCCTGCCTTCTTATTTCATCAGGTTTAACCCCTTAGTCTTTCCTCATGGCACACACACACCTCACTTATCGGACTAGTCTCATTACAAATCTATGGACTTTTTCAGTTTCTTGACATGCTTTATCATGTATGGGTTCCACACTGGTACTGTATACTCCAAGATGAACCCTACCTTTGTCGTATATAATTGTGCGAATGAGATTACCAAAGGCTAATCTTAGATTAGTCAGACGCGTACATGCTGCAGTGTCATTCTAGGGGTAAGGAATGGACTGTATTTCTTTCATATGACTTTAGCATTATTCTCTATTAAACTTATTAAGATATATTACTGAGTTATCTACTGAGAGGTAATATAAGCGGCTTCCCAAGTGGAGAGCGAGTTACTCTTTCTCCCCTAGGTAAGTGGTTAAGTGATTACTTAGGATAAGAATCTGCTTAAGCGGTGGAAATCTACAAATGACTATAAAAGTGGTATATTACTAATTAGCTCTGCCAGAAAAAAATAGGAGGTCCATTCTTTACCCCAAATATCACAAAAGGTTATTCGGTTGATGTGCATCTCAGGTTATATGCTCAGTACTACGCTCTCTCGAGGTACTTCTTGAATGTGGTTTGCAACCTTTGTTCCTCAAACCTGTATTTTCTTTCTGATCTCCTTTGCCCATCCCCAATTTTCATAACCTTTCTTCTGATGGGATTGAATTCCAATAACCGTTTCTCGGACTAATCCTGCAGTTTTTTTTTAGTTTTTCCATATCTTACGGTCCCCCCCCCCCCCATTAGTTTAAGTTTTCTCCACTATGTTCACCTACAGTCCTACATTAAAAACAGACCAGCTCTTGTGCTACCAGTCTGTCCCATTTCTCAAATATTAGGACTACGTTTGCTGTCCTCCATACCTTAAACAGCTGCCTTGTTTACGGTGCCCCTGTTCCCTCTTTCAGGATGCAAATGAGATATAATCTGGTCCCACTTCCTTCACGTATCTAGCTCGCTCAGTAGTTTCTTCACTTCTTTTTCCTGTTGTGTATTGTGTCAAGTACTAGTTGGTGTACTTTTTCACACTGACACTTTGGTAATGTTCCTATTCTTGTTAAGACAATACCTCCTTAAGTATTTTGTTTAGTTCCTCGCAGATTTCCTGACCATTTCTTGTGAGTTCTCTATGCTTCTTCACTCTTATTACCTGACTCTTTGCTGTCGTCTTAAAGTTATTGTGACTCTACAGCAACTTTAAATCAAATCTGACTTTTGATGTTGTCATTCTCAAAATGCCGCTCAGCTTCTCATCTAAACGAATTTATTTCTGGCTCTTCTTCTTGCTTCCCAGTTTTCTGCTATTCTTATTCTTTATTTTTTTCATGCTTTTGCACTTCTAGTTTTTGACTATCTGATTCTCTGTATGAACAATCATCTCACTCTATTCTTATCATTGTTTCTTTTGCTACAATGAATTTTTCCTCCGCCTCCCAGCATTTTCCTTTCCAGTTCCCCTTCCCACTGAACTGTATTAAAATTTTTCATACTAGAGTAGTCTCCTCTCCTGGGGTCTGGGTTCTCCCTTCTTTCCCGAACTGTTCTTCCACATGTTTACTACCAAAAGGGATTGAAAACTCAGCACTCATGGGTCACTGGCACACAGGTGCTTCTCGTATTCTGCTTCACCTGTATCTGACTTAACAGTTTTACATTAATAATCGTGTCTCGGCCATTTCTGTTGTAAGAATCAATTTGACTTGGTATATTTTGTCATCAGCTTCCTCTCTCTTTCCATCCCGCTTATAATGTTTATTGGTAACAGTCCTTTTGCTGTTCTTCTTGCCTCTTTTACCTCTAGCTTTCCTGAAAACATTTAAGCAAGGTCGTCTTACCTTTCTCTTCCCTTATTTCTGTCTTTCTCATTATTCCCGCCTCCCTCCCCTTTCCCTTCATTTATTTAGTTCCTTCTTCTACTCTCTTAACCCTCTTTCAGCAAATGCACCTTATCTTTAACACATATTCCCCTTTCCTCCAGTGTCTTCCTTCAATCCAATACTTTTTTCTCCAGCTCCTCCACCTCTTTAGCTTTGTTACTGCGTCTTCTTCCAAGCTCTATTTAAATCCACTTAGTATCCTATCTTGCTCTAGCCATCCATATGTCTTCCTCTTATTCAGCGCCCTTTCCTTCCTTCTTTTCTTATTTGTCGCTGGGATTCCCATTTCTTTACGAGTTTTTTTTTCCAGTGCGGTACAATAAATTATTCCTGATTGCAGCTTACACTGGTGAATGTGAAGCCGTTAGTTCGTGCTCTTATCTACATTATGAGATCAATCAACTCTGTACAGATCAATCAGGAGAGAGTGCCCTGGAAAAGACACTGTGTGTTTGTCTGTGTGTACTCACCTAGTTGTGGTTGCAGGGGTCGAGTCACAGCTCCTGCCCCCGCCTTTTCACTAGTCGCTACTGGGTCACTCTCCCTGAACCATGAGCTTTATCATACCTCTGCTTAAAGCTGTGTATGGATCCTACCTCCACTGCATCGCTTCCCAAACTATTCCACTTCCTGACTACTCTGTGGCTGAAGAAATACTTCCTAACATCCCTGTGATTCATCTGTGTCTTCAACTTCCAACTGTGTCCCCTTGTTGCTGTGTCCCATCTCTGGAACATCCTGTCTTTGTGTGTGTGTGTGTGTGTGTGTGTGTGTGTGTGTGTATTGGGTAATAACACTAACGGAATATATGGAAGCACAGGCCCGCTCTGCCTCTCTGCTCTCTATCTTAAGACTGACTCACGAATTGGGTCCCAGGGGTGAGCGGCGTTCAAAAACTGCTATGGTCAGCTGTAACGTCAGTGAATAACAGTGATTCACACAGACGGTTGGTAGTCATACTACTGGTAACTGGTTACTGGTACTACTGGGAACTGATACTACTGAGAGCTCGGCGACGCTAACGTATGTCATCCCGACATACAGCTAATACAAACTAGAGACGGCAGGTGTACGGCTTGGGCTGTTTCTATACAATGTCAAAGTACACAACAATTAAACATAACATACATAAGTAGAATATTGGAATGGAAGCTAACGTAATTGACTATAATGAAACTGTAATGCACTACAAGGTATGATATAGCACAGTATAATAGTATGTCATTGATGTCAGTTAGGCCTGTATACCATGTTCATATACCTGTAGTAAATATATATATTATTATTTATTATTATTACGTGCTGTGTGTGCGAGAGAGAGAGAGAGAGAGAGAGAGAGAGAGAGAGAGAGAGAGAGAGAGAGAGAGAGAGAGAGAGAGAGAGAGAGAAGAGAGAGAAGAGAGAGAGAGAGAGAGAGAGAGAAGAGGAGAAGAAGAGAGAGAAGAGGGAGAGCGAGAGAGAGAGAGAGAGAGAGAGAGAGAGAGAGAGAGAGAGAGAGAGAGAGAGAGAGCGAGAGAGAGAGAGAGAGCGAGAGAGAGAGAGAGGAGAGAGAGAGAGAGAGAGAGAGAGAGACAATCTCAAGACAATGACAGATTTTTTTTTGACTACCACTCACTACTTTGTGATCGTCAATATGGCTTCAGGAAAGGTTACTCTGCTGCTGATCTGTTGTTAAACCTCTCCACTAAGTGGCACCAGTCACTGGATGAATCCAAAGTCAGCTGTGTGGTAGCACTGGACATTGCTGGCGCTTTCGACCGGGTGTGGCACCAGGGCCTCTTAGCAAAACTTCAAGCACTGGGAATTGCAGGCTCTACGCTATGTCTCCTCAGTGATTACCTTCATGGTAGATCTCTAAGTGTAGTCCTCAATGGAACGGAATCAGCAAGACATCCTATTGGGGCAAGCGTTCCACAAGGAAGTGTGCTGGGTCCACTGTTATGGAATGTCTACTTCAACGACCTTCTTCATCTCATCCCAGAATCACATGCATATGCAGACGACTGTACACTGACATTCACTTATCCAAGAGAAGAAATGCCAGCTGCTCTAAGCTTACATCAATCACCAGCTGAGAGCTATATCAGCTTGGGGAAATAGATGGTAAGTAACATTTGCACCTGAGAAAACGCAAATGATGATCGTCTCTAGGCACCATGATGGTAATGCTGGTGCAGTAGTAAGGATGAATGGGAGGATGTTGGCACCTGGAGAAGAAGTTGATATCCTTGGGGTGAAATTTGACTCCAAACTAACCATGAAGAACCATGTTGTAAATCTTGCAAACAAGGCAGCCAGGAAGCTTACAGCACTTCGCCGTATCTCGCATCTGCTTGACAGTAGGGGTTGCAAGATACTGTACGAGGCACAAGTACGCTCACACCTTGAGTATGCTCCACTTTCTTGGTTTGCCTGTCCCCCTCTCATCTGCGACTGCTTGACAGAGTAGAGAACAGAGCAAGACGTCTCATCTCTCGCCTGGACCCATCCTGGATGGATCTGTCATTTCAGCAGAGCCTTCAACATAGGAGGGATGTGGGTGGCCTTACTGTTATGTACAAGGCCAATATTGTCAAAATACCACACTTGGATCCACTTCGAGGACAGCGCGAAACAAGTTTTATGCCACAAGACGGGCAGAAAGCAGCAACTTCACTCTGGCTGTACCCTTCTCCAGAACATCACTCCATCTGAGATCATACATACCCAGGATGACTCGAGTATGGAACACATTCGTTCAGCATAATGATGTCAACGAGATAACGTCAGTTGATCAAATGAAAATGCTGGCCCACAGATGGCTCCAACTTCATCCTGTTCCCTACTTGTATGTCTTATAACAATAAAAATGCTTTCAAATGAGCTGATGTAGGTAACAGCTCTTAGCTTGCCAATAAAGTTAGGAATCCTTAACCTGTAAATAGCTTGTCAATAAAGCTAGGGATCCTTAACCTTGTCAAACCCTGTGTAAAAAAAAATAGAGAGAGAGAGAGAGGGAGAGAGAGAGAGAGAGAAGAGAGAAGAGAGGAGAGCTAGAGAGAGAGAGAGAGAGAGAGAGAGAGAGAGAGAGAGAGAGAGAGAGAGAGAGGAGAGAGAGAGAGAGAGAGAGAGAGAGAGAGAGAGAGAGAGAGAGAGAGAGAGAGAGAGAGAGAGAGAGAGAGAGAGAGAGAGAGAGAGAGAGAGAGAGAGAGAGAGAGAGGAGAAGATTGAGAGAGAGAGAGAGAGAGAGAGAGAGAGAGAGAGAGAGAGAGAGCGAAGGGATAAGAGTGAATAGTCGGGGTAGACGGAGGGAGAGATGACCGTGAAGCGACAAAAGAAGAGGGAAACTGCAAGGGAAGGAAGGACGGAGATCAGAGGGAGGGAAGGAAATTGAGCTAGGGAAGGGGGCAGGGACGGGTAGTGTTGCAGGGAGGGAGGGTAGCCTTGGTAGGGAAGGAGGGAGGTAGGCCTTGGTAGGGAAGGAGGGAGGTAGGCCTTGGTAGGGAAGGAGGGAGGAACGGAGACCTTGGTAGGGAAGGAGGGAGGAACGGAGACCTTGGTAGGGAAGTAGGGAGGGAGACCTTGGTAGGGAAGGAGGAAGGCCTTGGTAGGGAAGGAGGAAGGCCTTGGTAGGGAAGGAGGAAGGCCTTGGTAGGGAAGGAGGGAGGGAGGCCTTGGTAGGGAAGGAGGGAGGGAGACCTTGGTAGGGAAGGAGGGAGGGAGACCTTGGTAGGGAAGGAGGGAGGTAGGCCTTGGTAGGGAAGGAGGGAGGTAGGCCTTGGTAGGGAAGGAGGGAGGAACGGAGACCTTGGTAGGGGGAGGGAAGAAGAGGGAGACCTTGGTAGGGAAGGAGGGAGGAACGGAGACCTTGGTAGGGAAGAAGAGAGGGAGACCTTGGTAGGGAAGGAGGGAGGTAGGCCTTGGTAGGGAAGGAGGGAGGTAGGCCTTGGTAGGGAAGGAGGGAGGAACGGAGACCTTGGTAGGGAAGAAGAGAGGGAGACCTTGGTAGGGAAGGAGGGAGGAACGGAGACCTTGGTAGGGAAGAAGAGAGGGAGACCTTGGTAGGGAAGGAGGGAGGAACGGAGACCTTGGTAGGGAAGAAGGGAGGGAGACCTTGGTAGGGAAGGAAGGAGGAAGGGACTGACGGAGATTGCAAGGGAGGGAAGGGGAGAGGGATGGCGGATGGGGGGATGGAGGGAGTTAAGGGGATTGAGGTTGAGAGGGAGGGAGGGAGGGATAGAGGGAGGGTTCAGCACACACTCGTCACCCTCACACCACCGCTACAACCTTCACTACTCTCCTTGCCTCTCCCTCACCATCCTGTATCTCTACCTCACTCTCCTATATCTGTCTATCACTTCTACCTCTCCGTCACTCTACTCCACATCTCCTTCACTCTCCTCTACCTCTCCTCCACCTCTCCTTCACTCTCCTCCACCTCTCCTTCACTCTCCTCCACCTCTCCCTCACTCTCCTCCACCTCTCCCTCACTCTCCTCCACCTCTCCCTCACTCTCCTCCACCTCTCCCTCACTTATCATTGTCTTCTTCCCATCAAATACTCCGCAAACCTACATCTGTCAATCGACCCAAATGAATACCAATGACCCCAATGGATCCCAATGAACACCAATAAACCCAATGGATCAAAATAAACACCAAGGAACATCAATGAACGCCAAAGAACATCAATGAACGCCAAAGAACATCAATGAACGCCAAAGAACATCAATGAACACCAAAGGACACCCATGGACATACACACTAATGTAAATATCCTAAGCTAACAATAGTTTAACACTAACATATATTCCTGTAAAATATGCATTAACCTCAAACACTTTAAATGATAAATAATTTTTAAAAGCATGTTTAGTGAAAATAAAGTTATATTACGTTATGTTATGTCTCACTCACTGCTACTCATGAGTATGTTATGTCTCACTCACTGCTACTCATGAGTATGTTGTGTCTCACTCACTGCTACTCATGAGTATGTTGTGTCTCACTCACTGCTACTCATGAGTATGTTGTGTCTCACTCACTGCTACTCATGAGTATGTTGTGTCTCACTCACTGCTACTCATGAGTATGTTGTGTCTCACTCACTGCTACTCATGAGTATGTTGTGTCTCACTCACTGCTACTCATGAGTATGTTGTGTCTCACTCACTGCTACTCATGAGTATGTTGTGTCTCACTCACTGCTACTCATGAGTATGTTGTCTCACTCACTGCTACTCATGAGTATGTTGTGTTATGTCTCACTCACTGCTACTCATGAGTATGTTATGTCTCACTCACTGCTACTCATGAGTATGTTATGTCTCACTCACTGCTACTCATGAGTATGTTGTGTTATGTCTCACTCACTGCTACTCATGAGTATGTTGTCTCACTCACTGCTACTCATGAGTATGTTGTCTCACTCACTGCTACTCATGAGTATGTTGTCTCACTCACTGCTACTCATGAGTATGTTATGTTATGTCTCACTGCCTTACCCGCCTGCATAATGTCTTTCAGTATATATACACCGAGAAGTGTGTGTAACTCAGTATATATACACCGAGAAGTGTGTGTAACTCAGTATATATACACCGAGAAGTGTGTTTAACTCTCAGTGTATATACACCGAGAAGTGTGTGTAACTCAG
>NC_091357.1:16399858-16422358 GCF_038502225.1 Cherax quadricarinatus
CATTTACAGTCACACTGTGACTTTGTAAATGGTCCAAGTCGGACCGAAACGTCGTCGTAAGCTCCTCTCTTCTTTGTGTATTAAGAGACTTGTAATGTCACGGAAAATGTTGTCAATATAGAGAATTTAATTAGAGGTAACAATGAATTTCAAGAGATACAGGCAATTAATATCTTTCCATGAAGAACTGAATGTAGAATTTAACGACCTAACACTGACTCAAATATCAGGTGGCCGAGTGCTGGAAAAACTCTTGAGCATTTTTCACGGCTCGTTTATAACATTCATGGGGGAGCGCTAAACTCACAGAGGTCATACAGCACTTGGGATATGGGAGGTATTCAACCCAAGGAAGGGCAGAGTATATCCAATTCCTTGGATCAAGAGCCCTCACTAACATCAAGGAAGCTTCTTTGAGGGCTTGCCCTTCGGAAATTATAATCATGGTGGAGCGCTAAACCCGTAGGGACTATACAGCGCCCGCAAATGGAAAGAAAATGGAAGGTATTCAGGCTTAATTCAGGGAATTGGAGCACAGATCCAATTCATTACATCAAGAGCCTCCCTCACCAGCGTCAAGGAACCTCCCTGAGGGACTCCCTTCGGAGAGAAATATTTTCCTTTACTGAGAGATAAGCAACTTCGCAGTACACAATTATATCAAAATTAACTAACAAATATTTCCTCAGTTCCACAGCACTGCTGATAGACATAACAACTTAAGTATACTGAACCAGCACTGCTGATAGACATAACAACTTAAGTATACTGAACCAGCACTGCTGATAGACATGACAACTTGAGTATACTGAAGCAGCACTGCTGATAGACATGACAACTTAAGTATACTGAACCAGCACTGCTGATAGACATGACAACTTGAGTATACTGAACCTGAGTTTATAAGATAGGCAACACAAAGTTTCCAAGTTAGAGAAGTTGGCCAGTTTCAAGCGTTTCTCAAAAATGTTATAGCCATTCAGTTTGTATTTAAGAATGATCTTACCCACTTTGTTTCTTCTCAACTGATGACAGATGATACAAAGGTAGACTTCTCAAGTTTTTCAGAAAAAAAATGAGTTCGAAAAGAGATTTGCTGGTTCTAGCAAACTGAACCAGTCTCCAAGTGTTTAACAATACCCTGTAAGCTTCGACTGACACAGAATCACCAGATTCAGCTTGAATTATGTGAGCTTAAATTTTACTCACTGTTGCTAACGAAAAAGAAAAGCTAAGATAATTTTTGGAAGCTGGTCTACATAGATGGTTTCCCCAGTGTTTGACGGTATCATACATGATGTTACGTTGCACTCAAGATACTCAATGATCACCAGTTCCTATATACGTGAAAATACATGTTCTGTGAAGAAGCAAGTGAAATCTAAGACCTAAAACTAGATGGGAAACGACCTACTGGACGCCTGTCTTCACCAAAATTGAAATTCATATGGAGAGAATAGTAAGAGGAAAACGTACCCGCCAGACCTCCCCTTAGTAGGTACAGATAAAATTAGCATTACTTTAATATTCATTTTTTCCTGTATATAGCCGTTCTAATAATCAGGTTTTCATATATTCTTCATTTATATATTCACCTTTACACAGCCAAACAATAGTAGTAATGAAACTCTTCACTCTGTCTTTTTTTTGGGGGGGTTATCCCAGGTACTTTACACATATGCTGCTATGTATGATAATCTATGTAACTATATGTGTGTATATCTGAATAAGCTTACTTACCATACGGCAGCCTATAGACTATATAAGGTGTTCTGTTACAGCTATATTATATCCTTAGAGAGGATTTTACTGTCAAAACGTCCAGGCTTTATAATATAAAATTATTTTCATACAATTACCTTTACAGAGGCTTGTGCTGCTAGTTTTATATGGTCATCATATTACTGATGATACAATGCAAGTTAAAGAATGAGACACATGTGCAACACTTAGGTATCTTTATTGCCAAAATCTTTCACCTGCACTGCAGGCTTCCTCAGTCGAGTACAGGAGAATATAATACTGGATACAGCAGAAGTAGCTTTGACGTTGTAAGTTCGTCTGCCAAGGTAGGAGGTTATCACGTTAAAACTACTTATACTGTCTCCAATAATATTTTCACCTGTATTCGATTGAGGAAGCTGATATGCAGGTGAAAGATCTTGGTAATAAAGGTACCCATGTGTTGCACATGTGTCTTATTCTTACATGGTCATATAATCCTAAAGGATACATTTATCACATGCGGCAAGTGAACTTTAGATCTTATGTCCATGTGGCCCATAAACCTTAGATCTTGTGTCCATGTGGCCCATAAACCCTAGATCTTGTGTCCATGTGACCCATAAACCCTAGATCTCGTGTCCATGTGACCCATAAACCCTAGACCTCGTGTCCATGTGGCACGAAATGTCGATGTCAGGTGTCCCGTAGCTCGATTGCAAGGGCACGCAGCTCACTGAGGTCCAAGGGTCGATCCCCAGTATGAGTGGAAACATTAGGACGTATTTCCTTCAGGCACCTGCTGTCCATGTTCACCTAGCAGTAAAATACGTACCCGGGTGTTAGTCGACTGGTGTGGATCGCATCCTGGGGACAAAATTAACCTAATCTGCCCGAAATGCTTTGTATAACAAGGGGCTTTCCAGTAGTATGTCACTGATGTCAGCTATGGCCTGTATACCTTGTATATGTAAAAATAAAGATTATTATATCACTGGATCACTCTATGCTACTGATTTATTATCTAGTTTGTCCCAAAGTTCAAGTATTCTGACGCCCTTCAAGGAGGGTGCCATAATACTGGCGAAGGGATCTTGATCTAACAAACTGGCGCTCCCCTCCCTTTCCTTGGACTAAACCTAATTACCTCTCATTCCCCAGGAACTATAGGACTCCAATGGATTTAGTAATTTCAATAATAATAATAATTTCTTATTATTATTCTGATAATACAATATACCGAATGGAAGAACCTCTCTTGATGGTTCCTGTCTAAAAGCTTACTACTGAGTTTTCAAACTACCTAACTACTAGTGTTTTTCCTAACTACTCACCTGCTACCTAGCAACCTGCTATCTACCAACCTACCACATCTTAACTACTAACCTACTATGAACTAATCTACTACTCACCCATTAACCTACTAGTATCAACCAAAGTACAGCTTAAATACAAACCTACTACCAAAGTATTAACCTGTTACCAACTATGTGTCTCAGTTTCATATACCAGAGAAATTAAGCCTGAATGCCTTCCACATCCCCCCCCAGGCGCTGTATAATCCTCCGGGTTTAGCGCTTCCCCCTTGATTATAATAATAATATACCAGAGAGCTGCCCTTCACAGAGGTATCGATTATTATTATTATTATTATTACATTAATGGGGAAGTGCTAAGCTCGTAGGAGTCATACAGTGCCTAGAGGACTAGGCAGCAATCAGGTTCAATCTAAAAAAAGGCGAAGGCAGGTCTCATTCCTAGGATGAAAAGCCAATCACGTTGACACAGGTTAGGTTAGGTAAGGTTTGCAAAGAAACAGGACAAGTGTCTCCTGACGCGTGTCTTATGCTTATGCTGTGATGACTCACAGGTGGAGCTTTTGGTCATTTGACTGAGGCCTTCCACTGGCTTACCCGTCCACCCCTTTAAAAATTAAGATTATGATTATAATCATTTACACGTTCTCGACAGAGGTGTCAAGAGGCAACAATACATAATAAAGCATCCAGGTGTCATTCGTTGTATCCGGCTCAGTAAAGATTCTATCATGCATGCGTGCCGACTATTATATAATTTGTGGCCAGCTAGCATTATAGAATTTACGAGCGCCTGGCACTCTATAATTTGCCACAGCCTGGTGTTGAGTGATTAATGATCATAGCACATCATCTTATTTATGACTGTATTGTATCATATAATGCTGTATGATGGTATGTACTACTGTATGATGGTATGTACTACTGTATGATGGTATGTACTACTGTATGATGGTATCATGTACTACTGTACGATAGTATCATGTACTACTGTATGATGGTATCATGTACTACTGTATGATGGTATGTACTACTGTATGATGGTATCATGTACTACTGTATGATGGTATCATGTACTACTGTATGATGGTATCATGTACTACTGTATGATGGTATGTACTACTGTATGATGGTATCATGTACTACTGTATGATGGTATCATGTGCTACTGTACGATAGTATCATGCATGATGGTATCATATACTACAGTATGATGGTGTCATGTGCTACTGTATGATGGTATCATATACTACAGTATGATGGTGTCATGTGCTACTGTATGATGGTATTATTTAGTACTGCATGATGTTATAAAGCAGTAATGGGACGATACCAAATTTTCTGCCTATATCACTCAATTTTTAGCCGATACCTATACTCAATTTGGGACCGATACCGGCACTTTGTCACACTCCTGGTACGTGTGACTGAATTCTGTACTGATGCACGATGACTCAGTGATAAAATTATAAGCTATTATAGATATTATTATTATTATTATTATTATTATGATAATGGGTACGTGCTCAACTAGTAATGGGTTGCAGAACACCTGGGGAATGGGAGAAAATGAGGTTGGATCCACTGAAAGTTAGGTTAGCTACAATTTATGAGATCAAGAGCCCTTTACCATAATTATGGGTGATGTAAATGAGGCAGAACTTAGGGAAGTGCTCATGGGTAACGTGTATTGTGCTTACTCTACGAAGTATCGAGCCTTCATTGGTCCATGGATTTTAGCGCCAGTTGGCCCAGTGGCTTAAGCACTGGCCTGGAGTTTTACCACTCACTTGCCATGGGTTCTATCCCCACCCGTACCGTGGTTTGAATAAAAATGTTACAAGGTGGGGAAATCTGCGGTAGCGTGACGTGCTACAACCCGTAGTCGTCCTCCGTAATGAATAAGTGTCCAACTACTGAAATGACGATTATGTCTCCCAAGATGCGACACTGTTTATGAAATTATATTTTTATTTAACGAGTTAATTAATGATAAAGTAACCTAACCAAACATCTGTCCTAATTTATCCTATCCTAAAATAACTATAATACACTGGAGGACTTCCATATAACAAGTTCGTTGTGTTATCCTGGCTGCCTCTGGCCAACAACTCATCCTCCAACTTGCTGAACGATAACAACGCTCTAAGCAACTGCAATATGTCCATCACATGGACATGAATTACCAGAGCTTTGGTAAGATGAGAAAGGAAGAAGGATGGAAATATAGGAAAAGGGTGAGTGGGGGAAGGAGAGGTGAGGTAATAAAGGTAAGTGGTCTAACCACTTGGGAGCATTTTAATACAGGTGTGTACTCACCTATTTGTACTCACCTATTTGTGGTTGCAGGGGTCGAGTCCTAGCTCCTGGCCCCGCCTCTTCACCGGTTGCTACTAGGCCCTCTCTCTCCCCGCTCCATGAGCTTTATCAAACCTCGTCTTAAAACTGTGTATGGTTCCTGCCTCCACTACGTCATTTTCTAGGCTATTCCACTGCCTTACAACTCTATGACTGAAGAAATACTTCCTACTATCTCTCTGACTCATTTGTGTCTTCAACTTCCAATTGTGGCCTCTTGTTTCTGTGTCCCCTCCCTGGAACATCCTGTCCTTGTCCACCTTGTCTGTGTGTGTGTGTGTGTGTGTGTGTGTGTGTGTGTGTGTGTGTGTGTGTGTGTGTGTGTGTGTGTGTGTGTGTGTAGTGTTCTTCATGAATACATAAATTTCATAGGATGGGGTATACCCCACTTCCCATCAGCTGCACACAGTTATACCAGCTGCATACTTGCATGTTGTTGAGTTAGGAGGAGTCCATTGCTGCCTAATATAACCTGCCGTTTATATTATTTCGTTAGCAATACATAAATATGGTTAATTTATGCCAGCCTAACCCAGAATAACAAATATTTAATAATTTTAGAATATCAGATCTGGCAAAAATCCAAGAATTGTAATACGTGCGGAAAACAACGTCCTATTTAGAGGGGTTGTAGATAAACACAAGAGATTATCTTAATTTTTAAAGGGATGGACCGGTAAGACAGCGGAAGGCCTCGGTCAAATGACCTAAAGCTACAGCGGCGAGTCATCATTTGACCAAGACCTGCTTCAGGAAACAATAGTACTCTTACCTGACGAATCTGACCTAACCTATCCTAAACACAAGTGGTCAGATTACAAGTGTTTATGTCGGTGAGAGATGTATGAACAGCAAATTGATGGGCCACGTATTGATCTTGAAGCTGTAAAGTGATTATTTGTAATAATTGTGGACCTTTCAAGGGCTGGAGGACCTACCCTCAATTCCTCCAATCAATCCTGATTATCTCCCCATTCCTCAGATGTACGATCCCTTCGAGTTTAATAATTTAACAATAATAATAATAATAATAATAATAATAATAATAATAATAATAATAACATACGCAAATATGAAACTATTTCATACGTTAGGAGTCCCGTTCCCCATTAGCCTCTTGTAATTAAAATCCGAGTGCGGCATCAAGAGCAGTGTTAGGATTTATGTTGTTAAGTTCAACCTTAACATATTCAATTGCCTCCTCTTGCTGGAAGATTTAATACTGAAACATCTAATTTGTGCTCAGTCAGACCTCACTCTCATCATCATTGATTACACTGCTACACACACAACACTGCCACTTTGTGCTCGGTCAGAATGACACACGATAATAGCTCTTAGTCTGTAAGTTCAAAAGACTTTAAAAAAAAGCTCATTGTCAAGTACAATAGACACTAAACAATGACAATTCGTAAATGAATAACCCTAGAGAAAAATAACTTCTGTCACAGTAACATAATGATGTGCGGACTCTGAGGCACCTGAAACCCAGAAGACATCTTTGATCTGTCCTGGCTTACACATCTCCCATGCCACAAGTACATCATCTGTTAGAACATACAATGACTTGACCATCCCAGAATAACTAGTGTTCTGTCGGTATCGGAAATGCTCTCACCCACGGTGGGATATTTAAACGATAAGGCCTTAGTGTTTCCTCTGTCAAGCTTAGAATCCTTATCATGCGTGTCTTACACCAAGCTCTCGACATGCTTACAAACCACTGTTGACAGTGAACTTTAAAAAGAGAAGTGTACAGAAAATTCATTCACAGTACGTAAAAAAACTGAAGTGCAGAGCCGTTCAAATGGGCAAAAAACTGACGTCCACAGTAATTCAACACACGTTTGACGTTTTCTTGCCGAAAGTACCAGTAAATTCCTTTCACAGGCTCTACCACTGTGGAACCTCAAATATGCGCATTAGCAGTCTTATCAATACTGTTCCAGATGATGCAATTACAACCAAATGTAAATTCTGTTAAAGTAATCATCCTTACACCTTCCATCATTTAGTTCTTGAATGTAATAATATAATCCGAGAATTTTAAAAGAAATCTTTCACAAATTTTCAAGAAAATCCAAAATATTTCAGTCATAAATAACAAAAAAAGGGACAATACCGTGACTGGAACAATACACAAATAACCCGCAGACAGAAGACAGGAGCTTACAACGACGTTTTGGTCCGACTTGGGAATGGTCCAAGTCGGACCGAAACATCGTCGTAAGCTCCTCTCTTCTATGTGCGGGTTATTTGTGTATTTCAATCACAATGACATCACCAAATACCGTGACAATGTATTTCAACTTTATTGTAAATAGCTCATCAAATCTGAGATTTTCTTATTCAACAGAATGTTGAGGCCTAGTTCCTGTACCCAGTATAAACTATATTATTCTAACTGCCCTCAACAGACTAGATATAGAGTGCATATTTCTATATTCGCGTGGAAGTGCTAAACCCAAATTCTCTAGCCAGGCACTGTACAACTCGCGAGGTTTGTGAAGTTTCCAGTTGTTTCCCAAATCCCATTTTTATACGCAGGTCCGACACTACACGGGGTTCACGATAACCAGATTATCTTCATTAGTAACCCATAGAAAGAAACAACACATAAACCTCAGAAATCTGTAACTGTTTCTGTAGTTAGTATTATTATACGTGGCTTTCCCTTTTTTCTCCTTCTATAACTTTTGTGTTGTATTACTATGTGATTCATACCTACTACTGTACCTTTTACTGCAGACCTGAACGTTAACCTACAATAACTATTATTATTATTATTATTATCAATAGCAGCAATACTAGCTGTTGTGTATGATTACATATTAATTACCAGAGTAATAAAAATTGAAATAAAAATGTACCAGAATTTCGTTGTCTGTGCACGAAGAATAGCGATTAGGGTGTTTCTGCGCTAATTACAGTTATTAGGGTTTATTAGTAACTCGCTGAACTGAAATAGTAGACCCGACAAACATCCAAAGCATTGTACTGATGTATTATTATTATTATTATTATTATTATCAATTATTACTTTCATGGAGAGCCATGCAGTGCCTAAGGAAGAGGAGGTAATCAGGACTGATCCAAGAGAGAGAGAGAGAGAGAGAGAGAGAGAGAGAGAAAGTTGGGTAGTTCTAGGTCTTGGGAGCAAGAACTCTTCACCAACATTAACAAACCCTCCTTGACTGGGGGACCGTACTGACGCAGGCAAGTCATGATATACATGCATAACGCTTGTATAAACAAGACACAGGTTCAACGTTCTATCCTATTCATTTGTTCGTATTATATACCTAGTGATACGTTATAAACCATGTGTGATACATTATAAACCATGTGTGATACATTATATACCTTGTGTGATACATTATATACCTTGTGTAATACATTATAAACCATGTGTGATACATTATAAACCACGTGATACATTATAAACCATGTGTGATACATTATATACCTTGTGTGATACATTATATACCAGGTGTGATACAGTATTAAGAGAGACATAATTATGTACCTCACGTGATACGTCCGTAACAGTGAGGTGTGGTATATCACCTCCATATACCTCCCTTGACCATTTGAGAATAACAACACAAACATAGCTTGTCCTTGTTCCCCTTATGTACATGTTATTGTAGTCAGTATTAACATTTGTGACTTTCACTTTTTTCCTTCTATAGCCGTTGCGTTGTATTCCTTTGTGTTTTATACCTACGACTGTACATTTTACTGCATATCTGAACGTTAACCTACAATAACTATTATTATTATTGTTATCATCAGTAGTTGCACTACTAGGCTGTTGTCTAATTAATATATATATATATATATATATATATATATATATATACATATATATATATATATATATATATACATACACATATATATACATATACATATATATTCATATACATATACATATATATATATACATATATATATACTTTATATATAAAGTATATATATATGTATATATATATGTATATACTTATATATATAAAGTATATATATATGTGTATGTATATATATGTATATATATATAATATACACACACACACACATCGTTGAGTTGGTTCAAGATATGATGAGGATATTTAATTCATTCACACTTTACTTTCTTCCCAGCCAACCTTGGAGTAGTGAGCTACGAGGATAACGAGAGGTTCCACCAAAATACCAGCACAATGGAGACGCACTGTCAAAGGCGTTATAACCCCAACATGATGGGGGACTACTGTTAATTTCTGCAGATACAAACCACTTTTTGTCGCAAGCGAAAAAAAACAACTGCTTAAAGCATTTATAAACAGGTAACGTAAATTCATAAATTCTTTAATGTGCTAGAATTTATGGTTGGTATTTATTTTTCATTGCATAATTTGTTTATATTGCGCAATGTGTTTGATTTTTAATAAGCAATGCTAAAAATCCATTTTCTGTAATTAAAAATCGTGAGCTTTACACGCTTTGAAAATAACGGGTCACAGATTTATTTTATTGCTTTAATCACGGGCATTCATATGAGTTTCATTTGATTGTTTTAGAACGATTATATCGTAATATTAGCACCATAATGAATAAAGATGTAAAATTTAATTATTTATAATTGACGTTCACAGCTGCCAATGGAAGCTACAGGAAGTGGGAATAAAAACGTATTGTGACACATAATACTAAAAACAACACTAAGAGGCTTTTACAAAGTAGAAGTGACGCTAGGAGGGAGAAGTATATGGAGAGAAAAAGAGAGGTTAAGAGAGTGGTTGAAGCATGGTAAAAAGAGAGCAAATGAGAGAGTGGGTGAGATGTTATCAACAAATTTTGTTGAATATATGAAAAAGTTTTGGAGTGAGATTAATAAGCTGAGGAAGCCTAGGGAACAAATGGATTCGATAGATAAAAACAGGAGAGGAAAGTTATTAAATGGAGAGTCAGAGGTATCGGGAAGATTGAGGGAATATTCTGAGGAATTGTTAAATGTTGATGAAGATAGGGAAGCTGTGATTTCGAGTATAGGGCAAGGAGGAATAACATTTTGTAGGAGTGAGGAAGAGGCAGTTGCGAGTGTGTGGGAAGTTCGTGAGGCAGTAGGTAGAATGAAAGGGGGTAAGGTAGCTGGGATTGATGGGATAGATAAAAATGTTAAAAGCAGGTGAGGATATAGTTTTGGAGTGGTTGCTGCTTTTATTTAACAAATGTATGGAAGAGGGTAAGGTACCTAGGGATTGGCAGAAAGCATGCATAGTTCCTTTGAATAAAGGCAAGGGGATAAAAGAGAGTGCAGAAATTACAGGGGAATAAGTATGCTGAGTATACCTGGTAAAGTGTATGGTAGAGTTATTATTGAAAGAATTAAGAGTAAGACGGAGTGTAGGATAGCAGATGAACAAGGACGCTTTAGGAAAGGTAGGGGGTGTGTGGACCAGGTGTTTACAGTGAAACATATAGGTGAACAGTATTTAGATAAGGGTATAGAGGTTTTTGTCGCATTTATGGATTTGAAAAAGGCGTATGACAAGGTGGATAGGAGGGCAATGTGGCAGATGTTGCAAATGTATGGAATAGGAGGTAGGTTGTTAGGTAAGACACATATGCAACAGTTAGGTATCTTTATTATGAAAAAGAGATACCTAACTGTTGCATGTGTGTCTTACCTAACGTTAACCTGTCGGTATTTTATACCATATAGGAGGTAGGTTATTGAAAGCAGTGAAGAGTTTTTTACGAGGATAGTGAGGCTCAGGTTAGAGTATGTAGGAGAGAGGGAGATTATTTCCCAGTAAAAGTAGGCCCTAAACAAGGATGTGTGATGTCACCATGGTTGTTCATTATATTTATAGATGGGATTTTAAGAGAAGTGAATGCTCGAATGTTGGCAAGAGGTGTGGAGTTAAAAGATAAAGAATTTAACACAAAGTGGGAGTTATCACAGCTGCTCTTTGCTGATGACACTGTGCTTTTGGGAGATTCTGAAGAGAAGTTGCAGAGATTGGTGGATGAGTTTGGTAGGGTATGTAAAAGAAGAAAAATAAAAGTGAATATTGGAAAGAGTAAGGTGATGAGGATAAAAAAAAAAGGTAACGAAAGATTGGTTTTCAGACTGGAGGGAGAGAGTATCGAGGAGGTGAATATATTCAGACATTTAAGAGTGGACGTGTCAGCAGATGGGTCTATGAGAGATGAGATGAATCACAGAATTCACGAATTGAAAAAGGTGAGTGGTGCACTGAGTCTGTGGAGACAAAGAACTTTGGTTTAGAAAGACACGTAAGCAAACACTATAACATATTTATTAGAAAACGTTTCTAATAAATATGTTATAGTGTTTGCTTACGTGTCTTTCTAAACCAACTTGTCGGTATTTATTACCAAGGTTTATACCACAAAGAACTTTGTCCATGGAAGCAAAGAGAGGAATGTATGAGTAACGTTATACAAACGCGAAGGATGGGTGGTGAATGTTGCAACAAGGAGAACGCTGTAGGCAGTAGAGATATCGTATCTGAGGGCAATGTGTGGTGTGAATATAATGCAGAGAATTCGTAGTTTGGAAATTAAGAGGAGGTGCAGGATTACCAAAACTATTATCCAGAGGGCTGAGGTGGGGTTGTTGAGGTGGTTCAGACATGTAGAGAGGGTTGAACAAAATAGAATAACTTCGAGTGTATAACTCTATAGAGAAGGGAAGGCGGGCTAGAGGTCGGCCTAGGAAAGGTTGGAGGAAGGGGGTAAAGGAGGTTTTGTGTGCGAGGGGCTTGGACTTCCTGCAAGCATGCATGAGCGTGTTAGATAGGAGGGAATGGAGTGAAATGGTTTTCAGGACTTGACGTGCTGTTGGAATGTGAGCAGGGTAATATTTATGAAGGGGTTCAGGGAAACCGGCAGGCCGGATTTGAGTCCTGGAGACGGGAAGTACAGTGCCTGCACTCTGAAGGAGGGTGTTAATGTTGTAGTTTTATAACTGTTGCGTGTGTCTCTGGCAAGACAGTGATGGAGTGAATGATGGTGAAAGTATTTCTTTTTCGGGCCACCCTGCCTTGGTGGGAAATGGCCGATGTGTTAATAAAAATTAATAAAAAAAATTAATGAACTTATATATTTTGAGCATATCTCTGGATGGGTGTGCAGTGAGAGGAGCAGCGTACTTATATAAACTTGGAGGAGTTTGTTTACACTTAAGAGGATATTTTATATTAACATATCGCCCGTTTCCCACCAAGGTAGGGTGACCCGAAAAAGAACCACTTTCATCATTATTCACTCCATCATTGTCTTGCCAGAGGCGCGTCTATACTACAGTTCAAAAACCGCAGCGTATCTCCACCCCTCCTTCAAAGGGCAGGCACTGTACTTCCCACCTCCAGGACTCAAGTCCGCCTAACCGGTTTCTCTGAATCTCATCATAAATGTGACATTGTCACATTCCAACCAAGGAGATTAATGTATCCTTGGTTGATGGTGTGAGGCTGACATGCAGCTTTAATGACTCGTGTTGTCCATAGGCTTTAAACCTAATAAATCGATCAACCTAACCTAACCAACATTAATGTATTATACTATATAAAGAAATTCCTATCATATATTTGTGTTTTTTACCTAAACTGGGTCGATTAAAATAGTTGGGGGAGGAGTGAAGGTCAGTTCTGCGCTAATTTAACAGGGGAAAACTTTCAATGTTGATTTCGTACGGTATATCTATATTTCACGTGCCGAATGTTCACCATTCATTTCACACGCCAAATACTGTGTTTATTTCACACGCAAATTGTCAACTAGTATGTTTAACATGCAATCAGTTAATACTTACTGTTCAATTGTGACAATTTCACAATGACGTGAAAATAAATTATAAACAATACGAACAAGGGCTCATTGTTCTCTGTTAACAGTGTTTATCTAACATTGTTCATTTCCACTGAAAAAAAAACTTACTGTATATTTAATCATTATATGGGAAACTAATATATTTATTAGGAATCGCTAAACCATAGTGGTTGTACAACGACTGAGGTTATACTGAGGGAGGTAATCAGGTGTGATCCAAAAAAGGGAAGGATGGCTCCAATTGCCTGTATCAAAAGTCTTTCACTAGTATCAAGGTACCTCCTTGAAAGAATCATTACATGGAACGTAACTGTGTACTTTAGGGAGGAGAGATATTCGTCTTCATTCTATTTTTAGGGGATAAAAAAAAATTTTCGATGATGCGCTGACAGTGTGAAAGATGAAGGTAAGACCAAGAAAGTTGATGGTTGTATTATACTACGAAGAGTCATACATACAGTCAGTGGTTGTATTATACACTATGAATTCATCCATACAGCAGATGGTTGTATTATACACTACAGACTCATACAACTGATCATTGTATCATACTTGGTGGTTAGTTACGTAGTATATCATTGCTATTGCTACTCTGGGTCCCTCAATCTTAAGTAGTCATTTGACTTTTTTGTGCATCCTTCTCATCTCTTCAAACAGCCCGTCCGCTAACTACAGACATCCTGGCACTGCTGTAAAAACAGTCAAATGAGTGGCTGTTGACGGAGTCTTGAGCAGTTGAAATAGTACGACTGTTTCACAGTCACTCACAGTGGGTTTACCCTTTCTGTTAGCTTTTTCGGTTATAAAGAAATCTAATTTAACCTAATTTAGAAATGTGATGCAAACCTCAGGTGAGAAAGGGACGTTGTTAGGATGGGTTGCTACAAAACTCCACTAATTCTAATTAGCTGTGCAGCTCCTCCCCTCTCCTGTTTCCTCATTACCTGATACATTGCTCGGAACATAGCGTCTGTTAACATTTAAAATTAGTTTTTATGATAGCTTTTATGTCTGGTGTTGCCTCTCTCTGTTCTTTAAATACATAACCTGTGTTTGATAATCTATCTGCAATTGAGTATCATATTCTCAACTATTTAATTTTACTACTACGCTCTGTTTTACCGTGCGCAAGCTTTCTGTTCGTTGCTCATCTGTAAGAAAGAGGAGAGGTGAGACTGGATTTAGTGTACATTGTTACGGGGGGGGGGGGGGGGAGTGGTTATAGCGCTTGCGCGCGCGTGTACTCACCTACTTGTGGTTGCAGGGATCGATTCACAGCTCCTGTCCCCGCCTCGTCGCTGGTCACTATTAGGTCCGTTTCCTGCTCTATAAGCTTCATCGTATCTCTTCTTAAAGCTATGTATGGATCCTGCCTCCACTACACCACGCTAATCTTAGGTTTGCCAGGCACCTATACGCTGCAGTAGTTATTTGGCTGATGTGCGCCTTAGGAGATGTACTCGGTATTATACTCACCCCAAGATCCTTTTCCTTGAGTGAGGTTTGTAGTTTTTGCACCCCCATCCCCTAGCCTGTACTCTGTTTGCGGTCTTCTTTGGCCTTCCCCAATCTTCATGACTTTGCACTTGGTGGGGTTAAACTCCAGGAGGCAGTTGCTGGAACAGGCTTGCAGCCTGTCCAGATCCCTCTGTAGTTCTACCTAATCCTCGTCCGACTGAATTCTTCGTATTAGCTTCACATCGTCTGTAAACAGGGACATCTCTGAATCTATCCTTCCGTCATGTCATTCATATATATCAGAAGCAGCATCGGCCCTAGGACTGACCCCAGTGGAACCCCGCTCGTCACAGGGACCCACTCTGACACCTAGTGTGTACTCACCTAATAGTGGTTGCACAGGTCGATTCATAGCTCCTGGCCCTGCCTCTTCACTGGTCGTACTAGGCCACTCCCTGCTCCGTGAGCTGTATCATATCTCTTCTTAAAGCTATGTATGGATCCTGCCTCCACGACCCCACTTTCCAGACTCTTCCACTTCCTGACAACTCTGTGACTGAAGAAATACTTCCTGACATCCCTGTGAGTCATCTGAGTCTTCAACTTCCAACTGAGCCCTTGTTGGTGTGTCCCATCTCTGAAACATCCTGTCCCTGTCCACTTTGTCGATTCCTTTCGGTATTTTATATGTTGTTATCATGTCCCCCCTGTCCTCCAGGTCTATTTCCCTTAAGCTCTCCTCGTAGGACACGTCCCTTAACTCCGGGATTAGTCTCGTTGCAAACCTTTGCACTTTCTCTAATTTCCTGACGTGCTTGGGCAGGTGTGGGTTCAAAATTGGTGCTGCATACTTCAATATGGGCCTGATGTACACGGTGTACAGCGTCCTGAACGACTTCTTACTGAGATGTCGGAATGCTATTCTTAGGTTTGCTCGTCGCCCGTATGCCGCAGGAGTTATTTGGTTGACGTGCGCCTCAGGAGACGTGTTCGGTGTTATACTCGCCCCAAGATCCTTTTCCTTGAGCGAGGTTTGTAGTCTTTGGCCCCTAGACTGTATTCTGTCTGCAGTCTTCTTTGCCCTTCCCCAATCTTCATGACTTTGCACTTGGTGGGGTTGAACTCCAGGAGCCAGTTGCTGGACCAGGCCTGCAGCCTGTCAGGATCCGTTTGTAGTTCTGCCTGGCCCTCGTCCGATTGAATTATTCTCATCAACTTCACATCATCTGCAAACAGGGACACTTCGGAGTCTATTCCTTCCATCAGGCGCCCACTCTGACATCTTGCCACGTACCATGACCCGCTGTTGTCTTCCTGACAGGTATTCCCTGATCCATTGTAGTGCCTTCCCTGTTATCCCTGCCTGGTCCTCCAGTTTCTGCACTAATTTCCTGTGTGTAATTGTGTCAAACGCCTGCATACAGCCCAAGAAAATGCAATCTACCCACCCCTCTCTCTCTCTTGTCTTACTGCTGTCACCCTGTCATAGTACTCCAGTAGGTTTGTGACACAGGATTTCCAGTCCCTGAAACTGTGCTGGCTATTGTTGATAAGCTTATTCCTTTCTAGGTGCTTCACCACTCTTCTGATAATCTTCTCCCTGACCTTGCATACCTTAGATGTCAGTGACACCGGCCTGTACTTTACTCCCTCGTGTCTGTCTCCTTTTTAAAAATTGGGATTACATTTGCTGTCTTCCATACCTTAGGTGGTCGCCCTGTTTCGATTTATGTGTTGAAGATTGTTGTTAGTGGTACACATAGCACCTCTGCTCCCTCTAAGAGGACCCATGGAGAGATGTTATCCGGCCCCATCGCCTTTGAGGTATCTAGCTCGCTTAGCAGCCTCTTCACTTCTTCCTCGTCTGTATGTATTGTGTCCAACACTTGATGGTGTGCCCCACCTCTCCGTCTTTCTGGAGTCCCTTCTGTCTCCTCTGTGAACACTTCTTTGAATCTTATGTTGAGCTCTTCACATACTTCGAGGTCGTTTTTTGTGACCTCCGCTCCTTCCTTCCTCAGCCTGATTACCTAGTCCTTAACTGTTGTATTCCTCCTGATGTGGCTGTACAACAGCTTCGGGTCAGATTTGGCTGTCACTGCTGTCATTCTCGTATTGTGTATTTGTACTCACCTAATTGTGGCTGCAGGGGTCGAGACTCAACTCCTGGCCACGCCTCTTCACTGAGTACTACTAGGTCCTCTCTCTCTCTAATCCATGAGCTTTATCATACCTCATCATAAAGCTATATATGGTTTCTGCCTCCACTACCTCACTTGCTAGGCTATTTCCACTTCCTGACTACTCTATGACTGAAGAAATACTTTCTAACATCCCTTTGGCTCATCTGGGTCTTCAACTTCCAATTGTGACCCTTTGTGTGTGTGTGTGTGTGTGTGTGTGTGTGTGTGTGTGTGTGTGTGTGTGTGTGTGTGTGTGTGTGTGTGTGTGTGTGTGTGTGTGAGTGAGTGTGTGTGTGAGTGTGTGAGAGTGTGTGTGAGAGTGTGTGTGAGAGTGTGTGTGAGAGTGTGTGTGTGTGTGTGTGAGAGTGTGAGTGTGTGTGAGAGTGTGTGTGAGAGTGTGAGAGTGTGAGTGTGAGTGTGAGTGTGTGTGTGTGTGTGTGTACTCACCTAGTTGTACTCACCTAGTTGAGGTTGCGGGGGTCGAGTCCGAGCTCCTGGCCCCACCTCTTCACTGATCGCTAATAGGTCACTCTCCCTGAGCCGTGAGCTTTATCATACCTCTGCTTAAAGCTATGTATGGATCCTGCCTCCACTACATCGCTTCCCAAACTATTCCACTTACTGACTACTCTGTGGCTGAAGAAATACTTCCTAACATCCCTGTGATTCATCTGTGTCTTCAACTTCCAACTGTGTCCCCTTGTTACTGTGTCCAATATCTGGAACATCCTGTGTTTGTCCAACTTGTCAATTCCTCTCAGTATTTTGTATGTCGTTATTATGTCCCCCCTATCTCTCCTGTCCTCCAGTGTCGTCAAGTTGATTTCCCTTAACCTCTCCTCGTAGGACATACCTCTTAGCTCTGGGACTAGTCTTGTTGCAAACCTTTGCACTTTCTCTAGTTTCTTTACGTGCTTGGCTAGGTGTGGGTTCCAAACTGGTGCCGCATACTCCAATATGGGCCTAACGTACACGGTGTACAGGGTCCTGAACGATTCCTTATTAAGATGCCGGAATGCTGTTCTGAGGTTTGCTAGGCGCCCATATGCTGCAGTCGTTATTTGGTTGATGTGCGCTTCAGGAGATGTGCCTGGTGTTATACTCACCCCAAGATCTTTTTCCTTGAGTGAGGTTTGTAGTCTCTGACCCCTAGACTGTACTCCGTCTGCGGTCTTCTTTGCCCTTCCCCAATCTTCATGACTTTGCACTTGGTGGGATTGAACTCCAGGAGCCAATTGCTGGACCAGGTCTGCAGCCTGTCCAGATCCCTTTGTAGTTCTGCCTGGTCTTCGATCGAGTGAATTCTTCTCATCAACTTCACGTCATCTGCATACAGGGACACCTCAGAGTCTATTCCTTCCGTCATGTCATTCACAAATACCAGAAACAGCACTGGTCCTAGGACTGACCCCTGTGGGACCCCGCTGGTCACAGGTGTGTGTACTCACCTAGTTGAGGTTGCGGGGGTCGAGTCCGAGCTCCTGGCCACGCCTCTTCACTGATCGCTACTAGGTCACTCTCCCTGAGCCGTGAGCTTTATCATACCTCTGCTTAAAGCTATGTATGGATCCTGCCTCCACTACATCGCTTCCCAAACTATTCCACTTACTGACTACTCTGTGGCTGAAGAAATACTTCCTAACATCCCTGTGATTCATCTGTGTCTTCAGCTTCCAACTGTGTCCCCTTGTTACTGTGTCCAATCTCTGGAACATCCTGTCTTTGTCCACCTTGTCAATTCCTCTCAGTATTTTGTATGTCGTTATCATGTCCCCCCTATCTCTCCTGTCCTCCAGTGTCGTCAGGTTGATTTCCCTTAACCTCTCCTCGTAGGACATACCTCTTAGCTCTGGGACTAGTCTTGTTGCAAACCTTTGCACTTTCTCTAGTTTCTTCACGTGCTTGGCTAGGTGTGGGTTCCAAACTGGTGCCGCATACTCCAATATGGGCCTAATGTACACGGTGTACAGGGTCCTGAATGATTCCTTATTAAGATGTCGGAATGCTGTTCTGAGGTTTGCTAGGCGCCCATATGCTGCAGCAGTTATTTGGTTGATGTGCACTTCAGGAGATGTGCCTGGTGTTATACTCACCCCAAGATCTTTTTCCTTGAGTGAGGTTTGTAGTCTCTGACCCCCTAGACTGTACTCCGTCTGCGGCCTTCTTTGCCCTTCCCCAATCTTCATGACTTTGCACTTGGTGGGATTGAACTCCAGGAGCCAATTGCTGGACCAGGTCTGCAGCCTGTCCAGATCCCTTTGTAGTTCTGCCTGGTCTTCGATCGAGTGAATTCTTCTCATCAACTTCACGTCATCTGCAAACAGGGACACCTCAGAGTCTATTCCTTCCGTCATGTCGTTCACAAATACCAGAAACAGCACTGGTCCTAGGACTGACCCATGCGGGACCCCGCTGGTCACAGGTGCCCACTGACACCTCGCCACGTACCATGACTCGCTGCTGTCTTCCTGACAAGTATTCCACCGTGTGTGTGTGTGTGTGTGTGTGTGTGTGTGTGTGTGCGCACACACACACTCTCCAACAGTACATAAAATCCTTAATAACCCCATGTCCTTACTCAACCCAATCAATTTAACACAAACACCTGCTGAATGTTCAAGTCGCTGCACTTGCAGTACCCTTCACACTCTCCTTCCAACCCTTCAACAATTTTCCAGGGATATGACTTAACTAACCATGAAAAAATGAGGTAACTGTAGTGGAGGTAACTGTGACTTGTTTGTTTGAATAGAGAGGGTGGGAGAGACGAGGTGTTTGGGTGGAACAAGCAAGGCTTCCCACAGTTCCTTGTGGATGGTCATATTGCAAAGTTCACTCATAGTCAGTGGTCGCACGTTCGGCTCTCAACCGAAAGTCTTGGGTTTAATCCTGGGCTAAGCAGGACGTATGGACAAGTATTTTATCACTTGCTAATCCTGTTCACCTAGCAATAATTGGATTCCTGCGAGTTCGTGGATTGTTGTAGGTCGCATTCCTGGCGAGGTCCTAATAACCCCACTGGAAATATGCCATACTGCTTGGTTTTCTTGCGTTATCCTGGGATGTTAACTCTTTGGGTTAATAATCCGAATAAAGCGTTCATTTCACCTCACCTCACCATGTATGATCAAATATCTGGACTCAGATTTTACAATCATCATTTCATGTTATGAAATAACAGTAACTAATGAAATAAGAAAGTATCATGGTACGAGATTTAGTTCTCGTCATATACTTAAGTGCCTCTCAGTGCCACCAGCCTGGGATCTGTCCTGTTCATAACCCATAACACCAGAGTGCCACCAGCCTGGGATCTGTCATGTTCACAACCCATAACACCAGAGTGCCACCAGCCTGGGATCTGTCATGTTCACAACCCATAACACCAGAGTGCCACCAGCCTGGGATCTGTCATGTTCACAACCCATAACACCAGAGTGCCACCAGCCTGGGATCTGTCATGTTCACACCCCATAACATCAGAGTGCCACCAGCCTGGGATCTGTCCTGTTCATAACCCATAACACCATAGTGCCACCAGCCTAAGATCTATCGTGTTCAGAACCCATAACACCAGAGTGCCACCAGCCTGGGATCTGTCCTGTTCATATCCATAACACCAGAGTGCCACCAGCCTGGGATCTATCGTGTTCACACCCCATAACACCAGAGTGCCGCCAGCCTGGGATCTATCGTGTTCATAACCCATAACACCAGAGTGCCACCAGCCTGGGATCTATCGTGTTCATAACCCATAAAACCAGAGTGCCACCAGCCTGGGATCTGTCCTGTTCATAACCCATAACACCAGAGTGCCACCAGCCTGGGATCTGTCCTGTTCATAACCCATAACACCAGAGTGCCACCAGCCTGGGATCTGTCCTGTTCATAAAACATAACACCAGAATGCCACCAGCCTGGGATCTGTCCTGTTCATAACCATAACACCAGAGTGCCACCAGCCTGGGATCTATCGTGTTCACAACCCATAACACCAGAGTGCCACCAGCCTGGGATCTATCGTGTTCACACCCCATAACACCAGAGTGCCGCCAGCCTGGGATCTATCGTGTTCATAACCCATAACACCAGAGTGCCACCAGCCTGGGATCTATCGTGTTCATAACCCATAACACCAGTGTGCCACCAGCCTGGAATCTATCGTGTTCACACCCCATAACACCAGAGTGCCACCAGCCTGGGATCTGTCCTGTTCATAACCCATAACAACAGAGTGCCACCTGCCTGGGATCTATCGTGTTCACACCCCATAACACCAGAATGCCACCAGCCTGGGATCTGTCCTGTTCATAACCCATAACACCAGAGTGCCACCAGCCTGGGATCTATCGTGTTCATAACCCATAACACCAGAGTGCCACCAGCCTGGGATCTATCGTGTTCACAACCCATAACACCAGAGTGCCACCAGCCTGGGATCTATCGTGTTCACACCCCATAACACCAGAGTGCCGCCAGCCTGGGATCTATCGTGTTCATACCCCATAACAACAGAGTGCCACCAGCCTGGGATCTGTCCTGTTCATAACCCATAACACCAGAATGCCACCAGCCTGGGATCTGTCCTGATCATAACCCATAACACCAGAATGCCACCAGCCTGGGATCTGTCCTGTTCATAACCCATAACACCAGAGTGCCAACAGCATGGGATCTGTCCTATTCATAACCCATAACACCAGAGTGCCACCAGCCAGGGATCTGTCCTGTTTCTAACCATAACACCATAGTGCCACCAGCCTGGGTTCTATCGTGTTCACAACCCATAACGCCAGAGTGCCATCAGCCTGGGATCTATCGTGTTCACACCCCATAACACCAGAGTGCTACCAGCCTGGGATCTGTCCTGTTCATAACCCATAACACCAGAGTGCCACCAGCCTGGGATCTATCGTGTTCACACCCCATAACACCAGAGTGCCACCAGCCTGGGATCTATCGTGTTCACAAACCATAACACCAGTGTCACCAGCCTGGAATCTATCGTGTTCACACCCCATAACACCAGAGTGCCACCAGCCTGGGATCTGTCACGTTCATAACCCATAACACCAGAGTGCTACCAGCCTGGGATCTGTCCTGTTCATAACCCATAACACCAGAGTGCCACCAGCCTGGGATCTATCGTGTTCACACCCCATAACATCAGAGTGCCACCAGCCTGGGATCTGTCCTGTTCACAACCCATAACACCAGAGTGCCACCAGCCTGGGATCTGTCCTGTTCACAACCCATAACACCAGAGTGCCACCAGCCTGGGATCTACTACGAAAGCAAAAGACTTGGCAGACGATGCACCATCCCCCCAATGAAAAGCAGGGGTGTCAATAGCACGTTAAGTGACCATACAATAAATGTCAGGGGCCCGAGACTGTTCAACTGCCTCCCAGCACACATAAGGGGGATTACCAACAGACCCCTGGCAGTCTTCAAGCTGGCACTGGACAAGCACCTAAAGTCAGTTCTTGATCAGCCGGGCTGTGGCTCGTACGTTGGTTTGTGTGCAGCCAGCAGTAACAGCCTGGTTGATCAGGCTCTGATCCACCAGGAGGCCTGGTCACAGACCGGGCCGCGGGGGCGTTGACCCCCGGAACTCTCTCCAG
>NC_091357.1:16429858-16474858 GCF_038502225.1 Cherax quadricarinatus
AATCTTCCAGTTTCCAGGTATACAATCTTCCATTTTCCAGGTATACAATCTCCCAGCTTCCAGGTATACAATCTTCCAGCTTCCAGGTATACAATCTCCCAGCTTCCAGGTATACAATCTTCCAGCTACCAGGTATTCAATCTCCCAGCTTTTAGGCATACAATCTCCCAGCATCCAGGTATACAATCTCCCAGCTTCTAGGTATACAATCTCCCAGCTTCTAGGTATACAATCTCCTAGCTTCTAGGTATACAATCTCCCAGCTTCCAGGTATATAATCTCTCAGCTTCCAGGTATACAATCTCCCAGCTTCCAGGTATACAATCTTCCAGCTTCCAGGTATTCAATCTCCCAGCTTTTAGGCATACAATCTCCCAGCATCCAGGTGTACAATCTTCCAGGTATACAATCTCCCAGCTTCTAGGTATACAATCTCCAATCTTCCAGGTATTCAATCTCCCAGCTTCTAGGTATACAATCTCCCAGTCATCATGTTGATCCAGAATCTCTTCCTCTTCATTAAGTTAAATTTTTCTCATGTGAAGATGAGGGAGACATGTGCAACACTTTGGTGTGTGTGCGTGCGCGTGCGTGTGCATCCCCTCACACTCAGGAGATGTGCGTGACTTGAAAGTCACCCCAGAGCAAAGCCCTTTAAACCGCACCCCTCCCTCCATCCTACCCCTCCACCCTCCATCACTCCAATTACTCTAACGAATCTCCTGTTTTACAGCTGAAAAACAACTCTTTGATATTCATCACATACACTGCATATTTTCTCTAATTATGAATAAATGAAAATAATAAGCATGTTAACACACTGTTATATGAGAGAGAGAGAGAGAGAGAGAGAGAGAGAGAGAGAGAGAGAGAGAGAGAGAGAGAGAGAGAGAGAGAGAGGACAGAGAGAGAGAGAGAGAGACAGAGAGAGAGAGAGAGACAGAGAGAGAGAGAGAGAGAGAGAGAGAGAGAGAGAGAGAGAGAGAGAGAGCGAGCACGCCCTGGCCACCCTTGGGCCTGGGAGGGGTGAGCCTCAAGCTGGGTCCAATCCACACACTCCACGTAATACCTACAGCGAGGATGAACTACCTACACAAAGACACACACACATAACACAAACACATACACAAACACACACACACACACAAAAACACACACACACACACACAAACAGCAGAGGTATGATAAAGCTCACGATTCAGGGAGAGACCTAGTAGCGACCAGTGAAGAGGCGGGGGCCAGGAGCTAGGACTCGACCCCTGCAACCTCAACTAGGTGAGTACAACTAGGTGAGTGCACACACACACAAGCACACAAACACACACACACACACACACACACACACACACACACACACACACACACACACACACACACACACACACACACACACACACAGCTCAAAAAAATGGAGGGAGGAAGGAAGGAAGGAAGCTAGAAGAGCTTGGCAAGAAAATGGAGGAGAGGATAGCTGAAGAGAGCAGGAAGTGGGGGCTACAAGTCTTAGCAGCAGAAGATAAGATACATTGCTTAGAAGAGGAACTAAAAAACCTGAAACAGATTAGAGACAAATGACAGTACAGACATGACAACAGAAACTCTATATCAGTCACAGACAAGGGGACTGTAGGAAGAAAAGGAGCTGTGCCGTATGCAAAGGCCCTATCAGACCCACGTAGTGCCCAGGAAAAGTCAAGGAGCACACTAAGATCAAATGAGAGGTCTGAAGACAATGAACGTATGCTACATGAAGAGACTAACAGACAACTTCAATTGCAAGGAACAGCTGAGCATGAAAGACAGCTCACTGAGCATAGGGGTTTCAGCAAGGGCAGGGATTGAAGGCAGGAACATTTCAATGGAAGGAACTAAAACACCTCAGAGGATGCAAAGGAAGACACAGTGGGAGGAGGAAAGGGAGAGGTCAGTTTTTGTCTATGGGCTCCAAGAAGTCGAAGGGGGAACCTACAATGAAAAAAAATAGGAGGATGAAAAAGTGATTGAAGGTATCGTGAAGACAATAGGTGAGGGCGATGTGACCCAGCTCAAACCAGGATCCTGCAGGAGAAAGCACGACTGAGGGACAAACCAGAGTACCAGAGAGAGTACCTCGATCGTGACAGAACACAAGAAGAAAGGATAATACTGAAAGAGAGGGTACAAAGACAAAAGGAGGAACGCGGGGCAAAGATAAAGATTAGCAGGACCCAGGCCCAGGTGGAAGGGCAAACACACCCTCCAGAAACACTCCAACCATGACAACCCCAATGCAACTGAACAATCTAAACCAAAACCCACACACTGTTCCCTCTGCCCCCACCCCCCACATCACAAACCTCATGCCTACAGCAGCCCCCTATGGGTACTCTGCCCCCAACCCCCTCATCACAAACCCCACCCACACAACTCCCCATAGGCCCCCTCCAGGGTTCCTGCTCCCCTAAGCCCAATAAGTCCCCAGACATCATAGTCACAGAAACGAAACTCACTGAGACAATAACACAATCTTCCCACCGGGATATCAGATACTGAGGAAAGACAGGAGTAGAGGGGGGAGGAGGGGTTGCGCTGCTCATAAAAAACCGATGGGGATTTGAGGAAATGGAAGGCATGGACGAGATTGGAGAAAGGGACTACACAGCAGGTACAATTCAGTCTGGGGAACATAAAGTAGTCATTGCAGTGATGTATAACCCATCACAGAACTGCAAAAGGCCAAGAGAGGAATACGAAGAGAACAACCGAGTGATGGCGGACGCACTGGCCAAGGTGGCAAGAAGACCTCACTCGAGCAGGGCAAAGTTACTGGTTATGGGGGATTTCAACCACAGGGAAATCGACTGGGAAAACCTGGAGCCACATGGTGGTCCCGAAACATGGAAAGCCAAGATGATGGATGTGGTGCTGGAAAACCTCATGCATCAACATGTTAGGGACACTACCAGAGAGAGAGGAGAGGATGAACCAGTAAGACTGGACCTTATGTTCACCCTGAGCAGTTCAGACATTGAACACATCACTTATGAGAGGCCCCTTGGAGCTAGTGATCACGCGGTTCTAAGTTTTGATTATACAGTAGAGTTACAAGTGGAGAGGGTAACAGGAGTTGAATGGGAAAATCAAACTATAAAAGGGGATCCCACACAGGTATGAGAAACTTCTTGCAGGGGGTTCAGTGGGACAGAGAACAGGTAAGAAAGTCAGTAAACAATATAATGGAATATGTAACAAAATGCAAGGATGCAGAGGAAAGGTTTGTTCCCAAGGGCAACAGAAATAATGGGAAGACCAAAGCGAGTCCTTGGTTTACCCGAAGGTGTAGGGCGGCAAAAGCTAAGTGCACCAGAAAATGGAAAAAGTACAGGAGGCAAAGGACCCAGGAAAATAAGGAGATTTGTTGAAGAGCCAGAAAGGAGTATGCACAGATGAGAAGGGAGGCCCAGCAACAGTACAAAAACGACATAGCATCGAAAGTCAAGTTTGACCCAAAACTGCTGTATAGCCACATTAGGAAGAAGACAACAGTCAAAGACCAGATGATCAGGCTGAGGAAAGGTGGGGAACTCAGAAGAAACAATCAAGAGGCATGTGAGGAGCTCAACAAAAGATTTAAGGAAGTATTTACAGTGGAGACAGGAAGGCCTCTGGGAAAACAGAACAGAAGGGGACACCAACAAGGAATATACCAACAAGTGTTGGATAATATACACACAACTGAGGAAGAGGTGAAGAAGCTACTAAGGGACCTTGATACCTCAAAGGCAATGGGACGGGACATCTCCCTGTGGGTCCTTGGAGAGGGAGCAGAAATGCTGTGTGTGCCACTAACCACAATCTTCAACACATCCCTTGAAACTGGGCAACGACCTGAGGTATGGAAGACGACAAATGTAATTCCCATTTTTAAAAAAGGAGACAGAAAAGATGCACTAAACTATAGACCAGTGTCACTGACGTGTATATGCAAAGCCATGAAGAAGATTATCAGGAGGAGAGTGGTGGAGCACCTGGAACGGAACAAGAGTATAAACGCCAACCAGCATGGATTCATGGAAGGCAAATCCTGTGTTAGAAACCTTTTGGAGTTTTATGATAAAGTAACAGAAGTAAGACACAAGAGAGGTGGGTTGAGTGAATTTTCTTGGACTGCACGAAGGCCTTCGACACAGTTCCTCAAGAGAGATTAGTGCAAAAGCTAGAATCAGGCACGTATAACAGGAAGGGCACTGGAATGGATCAGAGAATACTTGACAAGGAGGCAACAGAGTCATGGTTACCTGGAGGTTATTCCGGGGATCAACGCCCCCGCGGCCCGGTCCATGACCAGGCCTCCCGATGGATCAGGGCCTGATCAACTAGGCTGTTACTGCTGGCCGCACGCAGTCCGACGTACGAGCCACAGCCCGGCTGATCCGGCACTGACTTTAGGTATCTGTCCAGCTCTCTCTTGAAGGCAGCCAGGGGTTTATTGGCAATTCCCCTAATGCTTGATGGGAGGCTGTTGAACAGTTTTGGGCCCCGGACACTTATGGTGTTTTCTCTTAGTGTACCAATGGCGCCCCTACTTTTTATTGGCGGCATTTTGCATCGCCTGCCCAGTCTTTTACTTTCGTAGGGAGTGATTTCTGTGTGCAGATTTGGGACCATTCCTTCCAAGATTTTCCAAGTGTAGATTATGATATATCTCTCCCTCCTGCGTTCCAACGAGTACAAGTCAAGTGCTTCCAAGCGTTCCCAGTAGTTAAGGTGCTTGACAGAACTTATACGTGCAGTAAAGGATCTCTGTACACTCTCTAGATCTGCGATTTCACCTGCTTTGTATGGAGATGTTAATGTACAGCAGTATTCCAGCCTAGAGAGAACAAGTGATTTGAAAAGGATCATCATGGGCTTGGCATCTCTCGTTTTGAAAGTTCTCATTATCCATCCTATCATTTTCTTTGCATGTGCGATCGTGGCACTGTTGTGATCCTTGAAAGTGAGATCCTCAGACATTACTACTCCCAGGTCCCTTACATTATTTTTCCGCTCTATTGTATGGCCGGAGTCAGTAGTATACTCTGTTCTAGTTATTATCTCCTCCAGTTTTCCATAACGGAGTAGTTGGAATTTGTCCTCATTGAACATCATATTGTTTACCGTTGCCCACTGGTACGTGATGAGGTATCACAGTGGGCACTTGTGATGAGCGGGGTCCCACAGGGGTCGGTCCTAGGACCAGTGCTATTTTTAGTATATGTGAATGACATGACAGAAGGGATAGACACAGAAGTGTCCCTGTTCGCAGATGAAGTGAAGTTAATGAGGAGAATTAAATCAGATGAGGATCAGGCAGGACTTCAGAGACCTGGACAGGCTGGACACCTGGTCCGGCAACTGGCTTCTCGAATTTAACCCCGCCAAATGCAAAGTCATGAAGATCGGGGAAGGGCAAAGAAGACTGCAGACAGAGTATAGGCTAGGTGGCCAAAGACTGCAAGCCTCGCTCAAGAAGAAAGATCTTGGGGTGAGTATAACACCGAGCACGTCTCCGGAAGCACACATCAACCAGATAACTGCTGCAGCATATGGGCGCCTGGCAAACCTGAGAATAGTGTTCCGATACCTTAGTAAGGAATCGTTCAAGACACTGTACACCGTGTACGTCAGGCCAAACTGAAGTATGCAGGACCAGTTTGGAATGCACACTTTATCAAGCACGTCGAGAAATTAGAGAAAGTGCAGAGGTTTGCGACAAGGTTAGTTCCAGAGCTAAAGGGAATGTCCTACGAAGAAAGATTAAGGGAAATCGGCCTGACGACACTGGAGGACAGGAGGGTTAGAGGAGACATGATAACGACATACAAAATACTGCGAGGAATTGACAAGGTGGACAAAGACAGGATGTTCCAGAGAGTGGACAGAGAAACAAGGGGTCACAATTGAAAGTTGAAGACTCAGATGAGTCAAAGGGATGTTAGGAAGTATTTCATCAGTCTTAGATAAGTCAAGAAGTGGAGTAGTCCACCAAGTGAGGTAGTGGAGGCAGGAACCATACATAGCTTTAAGACGAGGTATGATAAAGCTCATGGAGCAGGGAGAGAGAGGACCTAGCAGCAATCAGTGAAGAGCCGGGGCCAGGAGTTGAGTCTCGACCCCTGCAGCCACAATTAGGTGAGTACAATTAGTTGAGTACACAAACACACAAAAATACACAAACGAACACACCAGAGGCTGGGTCAAAAACTTGAGATTCAGGCAGGAATAAATGGGAACGTACTCCAGTCGATCCGAGTACCTTTGGGGAAGGAAGCAAAGAGTGACTGTCAGGAAAAAGACGTCATACTGGGGAAGAGTAACTAGCAGGGTTTACCAAGGATCGATGTTAGGACCCGATCAGCCGGCCTGTAGTTCGTACGATGGACTGCGTGCAGTCAGTAATAACAGCCTGGTTGATCAGGCCTTGATCCCCCCGAAGGCCTGGTCCAAGACCGGGCCACGGGGGCGTTGACCCCCGGAACAGCCTCCAGGTAAGACCAATACTGATTCTTGTTTATGTGACTGACTAAGTCAGATATATCCCTGTTTGCTGCTGATGTAAAACTAACGACAATAAAAGCAGCTGAAGACAAGGAAAAGCTGAAAAGGGATTCGGACAAATTGTTAGAGTGATTATTTAAGTAGTTGTTTGAATTCAACCCCAGTAATCGCAAGGCCATGAGGATTGGGAAAGGAGCGGGATAGGTTGTTTGTGAGGTCAGAAACGAGAACTCGGGGACACTGCTGGAAGCTAAAGAAACAGATGAGCCACAGGGGATGTTAGGAAGTATTTCTTTAATCCCAGAGTGGACGGGAAGTGGAATGATCTTAGTGAGGAAATGGAGGCAGGCTCCATACATATTTTTAAGAGCAGCTACGATAAGGGCCCACGAGGTTAAGAGGGAGTGAATGTGGAGAGTGGCAGGATAAGAGTGTCTGCAACTACAAATAGGTGAGTACACACACAAACGAAGCCATGTGCCTTTGACAACGGGAAACTAACTGTATAAGAGAATTATCAATATCTGCTGGCACCCCATCTTCTAACCTTGACACTGCATTCATTATTTTATTAATTGTGAAACGTTAAACCCGTCGGGGTTACACAGCCCCTGGAGAATGAGATGCAGTAATATTTAATCCAAGGAACGAAAGAATAGCTTCAATTTCTTGTATGGAAAGTGAAGACAGTTTATAGAGATACTGAAGGGCTACGTAATGACAACTTATCATGATAAACCAACCACAGGGTGTGCTGCTGACGATTATTCATTTATATAAGGCACTAAATCTTGTAGATCATGGTAGAATTACCGACAAAATGTTAGGTCAATGGACACAGATGCAACTATTGTAACATTTTATTGCTGCAACGTTTCGCTCGACGAAGCTCCTGGGAGCGAAACGTTGTCATAATAAAATCTCATTAGTTGCATCGGTGTCCATTTACCTATCACCTTATAGATGATTCAGTATCAAGTGTGATGAAAGCTTAAGCCTCCATCCTTTAATGAAAAGAAACACTGTGTTCCTACATGAAACACAATTGTAAATCAGACAGGGTATTAAAGTGTGTTTGTAAAACACGTGATAATGGTGTTATCACACCTTGGATTCCTTACAAATATGAAGATAATACTGCCATTAGTATTTAAATAATTATAATAATCTTGACAGTGTGGGTTCGATACTGTCATAACAGTAGTAACGTTGTAATACAGAGGGATCTTGATAACAGAAGCAATGTTATAACAATTATAAACTTTCAGGTGATTTATTTATACAAAAACTTCTTGTGCAGAATATGTGCATATTTAAAACTGGTCTGAACAAAACCAGCTCAAGCGCAAAATAAGACTTACATTTAAATTAAGTTACAAAAATAAATTCACATAAGAATAACATCTAATAGATACTAATATTAATTATATCTGCACTCTAATTAAAATAGTTAATCAGTATTATTATTAATCAGTACTGGAAACAAACGTATTATCATCGCTCCTCTCACCAGTGGCTTGCAAAAACTCTCAATGATACCGAGACCGCTAACCAAGGCTAGGCTTGGATGGTCCGACCGCTGTTAACGTTAATCGAGGCACAATCAAGGATAAATGCCTAAATACTGGTAGCCTTGTGTTGTCATATTGTGGGTCTGGCATTAGTAATATTTGTAGCATTGTATATCATACAATATAGCTAGTAACGACTTTCCTAGCATAGAATGTAACAAATATTTGACATCGACGTCTACATTATCAATGCAGCATTCATAATTATGTTCACTGATCCTCGTATCTACATCTCTCGCTATTTCTCCCACACAGATCCTGTCGCAACTTCAAACGGAAGTAACATCCTGTGCCTCCGGTAGTATTGCACTTAGCTTACATACTGAGTATCCACGGTTCGATCCCCGAAACGGGTGGAAGCGCTGGGCATATTTCCTTATACCTGCTGCCCCTGTTCACTTAGCAGTAAGTAGGTACTTCGGTGTTAGGCGACTGATGTGAGTCACATCCTAGGGATGTCTACCTGGAGGGTATTCTGGGGATCAATGCCCCCACGGCCCGGTCCATGACCAGGCCTCCTGGTGGATCAAGACCTGATCAACAAGGCTGTTATTGTTGGCCGCAAGTAGTCCAACGTATGAACCACAGCCCGGCTGATCCGGCACTGACTTTAGTTATCTGTCCAGCTCCCTCTTGAAGACAACCAGGGGTCTATTGGTAATTCCCCTTATGGCTGGTGGGAGGCTGCTGAAAAGTCTTGGACCCCGGACACTTACTGTGTTTTCTCTTGGTGTATTAATGGCGTCCCTACGTTTCACTGGGAGTATGTTGCATTGCCTGCCAAGTCTTTTGCTTTCGTAGGGAGCGATTTCTGTTTGCAGATTAGGGACCAGTCCCTCAAGGATCTTCCAGGTGTAGATTAGAATGTATCTCTCTCGCCTGCGCTCCAGTGAGTACAAGTCAAGTGATTCCAAGCATTCCCAGTAGTTAAGGTGCTTGATAGAACTTATATGTGCAGTTAAGGTTCTCTGTACATTCTCTAGATCTGCAATTTCACCTGTCTTGAATGGAGATGTTAATGTACAGCAGTATTCCAGCCTAGAGAGAACAAGTGATTTAAAAAGGCATCTCTTGTCTTAAATGTTCTAATTATCCATCCTATCAGTTTCCTCGCAGATGTGATAGTGGCACTGCTGTAATCCTTGAAGGTGAGATCCTCAGACATTACCACTCCCAGGTCCTTCACATTACTTTTCCGCTTTGCTGTCACCTTTATTTTTATTGTCACCTTTGTTTTTATTGACTGTGCAATCTCACCTGTGTCTATGCTCCTTCTCCATAGCATACTTGGGGCCCGTAAGAGGGGTTTCTTGCAGTTCTTAATGAACACAGAGTTCCACGAGTCTGGGCCTGGGGCTGAGTGCATGGGCATGTTGTCAATGACTTTCTCAGCCTGGGGCTGAGTGCATGGGCATGTTGTCAATGACTTTCTCAAAGTCTAGTGGATTAAGGGTTATGTCAGAACTCTGGCATACCTTGACAGGGTTTTGGGGATCATGAAAAAATTATTTGGAATGACTATCTTTACACTGATGAGTGGCTTGCTGAACAAAGAGTCATACTGAGATTTCAGTATCTCACATATTTCTTTGTTGTAGGATCCGTCTTGTCTGAGCAGGGGCCCTATACTAGATGTGGTTTTGCCTTGTTTTTGGCATATGAAAAGAAATATTTCGAATTTCTTTCAATTTCATTAGTTGCTTTTACCTCCTCTTGTCTCTCCTGGATCCTGTATGAGTCCTTTAACTTAACCTCAATATTTTCCACTTCCCTGGTTAGCACTTTCATGTTTCAGATAATCTAGCATTCTTGAGGAGCTCAGTGATTCTTCGCCTTCTCTTGTAGAGGGAGCGTCTCTCTCTCCGGTTTACTTTTCTTTTTTCTTAGGGGAATATGGCTTTAACATACTTCACCTACCAGAAAGTTGATCTTTTCAAGGCACTGGTTAGGGTCCATGTTATTTAAGATATCTACCTGGGGCCAGGTAAACTATGTAGGACATAGTTTGAACATTAAAATGGTATAAAATACCGACAGGTTGTTAGGTAAGACACATATGCAACAGTTAGGTATCTTTATTATGAAACGTTTCGCCTACACAGTAGGCTTCTTCAGTACTTGACTGAAGAAGCCTACTGTACTTGACTGAAGAAGCCTACTGTGTAGGCGAAACGTTTCATAATAAAGATACCTAACTGTTGCATATGTGTCTTACCTAACAGGACATAGTTTACCTGGTCCCAGTTGATGTTCTTGTTGAAGTTGAATTTGGTGAAAGTACCCTCGTAGCTGTATGCATTTTGCTGATCAGGACTCCTGTGCATGTAAGTCTGGACTTCGATTAGTTTGTGATCAAAATTAGTTGTTTTTTGATATTGTTATAATTCTTAACAGGTCCCTATTATCTGTGAAAATAAGGTCAAGTGTGTTTTCAAGTCTTGTTGGCTCCACTATCTGCTGACTTAGGGTGTGTTTACTGCAGAAATTCAGCAGCTCATGTGTGTGTGACTTTTCATCTGATCTGCCTCCAGGGATTGTTTTTGCTACAACATTATCTGCTACATTTTTCCATTTTGTATGTCTTAGATTGAAGTTACCAAGCAGTAAGATGTTTGGGAAGTTGCATCTGGTGGCTGATTGGTTATTGATTTTTACTGCTAGAACTTCAACTACATCATTTATGGTGTTCAGTATCTTCTTGCAAATGAGCGACTCTCTGACATACAGGCCAGGCCAATCCTCCCCTTGTTTCCTGTTCTTTCTGTTGCATCTGAAAAGGTTGTACCCAGGTATCCATATTTCATTGCCAAAGTAATCTTTTGCGTGGGTCTCTGTGAAGGCTGCAAACACTGCATCTGACTCCTCTAGAAGTCCACTGATGAAAGGTATTTTGTAGTTGGTGGATGGCTTAAGGCCCTGTATATCAGCAAATATAAATAAGGTCGTGTTGCATGGTGATTGGGGGGATTTGGTTGTTGGCATCAGTAGTTTTGAGTCTGGAGGAGCCACTGGCTGTGCCTCCAGTCCAACAAGGCTCCAAGGTGGTGAACTCTTTTGGTTATTTCTTTCCATATTCTCTCTTCGTTTCCTACCACTAAAAATCACTTGAAGTGGAGTTGTCGTAACTACTATGATTTCTTTTACGGCGTGTGTACCTCCTGGTCCCCTTTTAAGTGGTATGCAGAGCAGTTCGTGTTGTAATATTGTTTTTTTTAAGGACTGAAGAGTGGCACATCTCAGAGTGGAAGAATTTGCAAGAAGTAGAACGTCACACTCCTTTAGACAGGAGGCCGCGGCATTTTTTGGGATGCTCAAAGTTGCATGTTCCATTTGTTTTCCCCGATATTCCATGATTACAGATGCCCCAAGCATAGATTTGCACCATTTTGCTTTTGGTTGGATGCAGTTCGTACTGGGTGTATTCCCAATTTGTGCAGATCCTAGAACTGCACTACAATCTTCGATAGACAAGCCAGAGACACCACCATCTGTCTTCAGGAGGTCAACATTTTCCCCGGAAGAGGACTCCTCTACTACATCTGTAATAGGGGCTATGGGTGTGCAAGCGTCTTTAGCAGAATCAGGATTTGCACTATGACTGGGGGCTGAGTCTGCGTCAGCCCTAGGGCTGGGGGCTGAGTCTGCGTCAGCCCCAGGGCTGGGGGCTGAGCTAGCTGATTTTTTTGTTTCCTTTATTTTTTCCAGTGGGTGTATAATAATAGTAGTGGTAGTAGTACATCTTACATAGGGCTGGGATTTTAAATAAGCTGAGGTAGGTTAACAGCTCTTACACTAAAATTGGTGTATATATATATATATATGTGTGTGTGTGTGTGTGTGTGTGTGTGTGTGTGTGTGTGTGTGTGAGTGAGTGAGTGAGTGAGTGAGTGAGTGAGTGAGTGAGTGAGTGAGTGTGTGTGTGTGTGTGTGTGTGTGTGTGTGTGTGTGTGTGTGTGTGTGTGTGTGTGTGAGTACTCCTATGGTGATGGAAGTGCTATAAAGCCTCTCTCTGGTAAGTCTTTGATGCTGGTGTTGGAGGTATTGGCAACCCAGAGATCTCCAGTTATTAAAATCTTGGGGATGTTGCCTACACTGGAGCACAGTGAATTCTAAGCAAGAAAAACATATTGGCAACCCAGAGATCTCCAGTTATTAAAATCTTGGGGATGTTGCCTACACTGGAGCACAGTGAATTCTAAGCAAGAAAAACAAAGTTGACACATCTAACAGATTTATCATACTCACAAAGTCATATGTGGCCAACAACATCTCCATAATAGATATCATGGTATTGCACTTGTTTCCTTCTTACATTCCCGTGGACATGAATTATTATTTTTCTTCTATGTATTGTGTTACTGTTTCACCCATGATATTGAGACTCATTGCTCTAAATACGTTAATAAAAGATTTTTGTAATGCCGTGGCCAGAACGAAGAGAATTTACGAAATTTACAAGACGAAGCAAATACGATTTGTCATCATTAGAGGTACCAAGGAGACACGCTTTAAAAAAAAAAGTATATAACAAGGATATATTACAATAAATGTCAAGTAAAAACATGACTAATTTACAGTTATCTATTAGAAGTACTATCAGAGGGACTGCGCAAAAATTATTAAAAATCCCAGATTAATTTCGAAAGCAACAACTCAACATTAAAGCCCCAGTAACCAGGATGATCGAGTAGCGCAATGAGCAGATTACAAGCACGGCACGCCAGCTTAATTAAAACACTAATTAGCGCACAGGTAACTGAGCAATGTAATTAAGCAAATGATCTAAGCTCATGGAGGAGGGGGACGGGTGATACAACACAAGGGGTGTGGGAAGGGAATAACAGGTAAGGGGAAGGGGAGGGGAAGGGAAACAACAGAGATTCGAGATTTATCAGTATATAATACCAAAAAACAAGGAACGAATAAGAAAAACAATAATACGATAATACAGAATTTTTAAAAGATGAGTCTAACTGCAACATCAAAAATATAATGGAGACGAGATGTGAACAGTGAAGACATGAAAGTGACGGAGACGAGACGTGGACATGACAACATGAAAGTGACAGAGACGAGACGTGGACATGACAACATGAAAGTGACGGAGACGAGACGTGGACATGACAACATGAAAGTGACAGAGACGAGACGTGGACATGACAACACGAAAGTGACGGAGACGAGACGTGGACATGAAAACATGAAAGTAACGAAGACGAGACGTTGACAGTGATGACATGAAATGAAAAAGAATTAAAAAATAATACCGGAAAGATGAAGAGAGAGGAAGAAGAACAGCTGAATGATGAAGCAAGAAGAACTAATAAGATGAGGACCTAGAAATGAACAAAAGGAGACAAAGGTGGGGACATGATAATCTGAGTAGAAAAAAGTAGAGCAATTAATATTGGAAAGATGAAGGCAGAGATATGATTAATTTAGAGATATAGAGACAGAAACAAACTATAAAGACGAAGCAAGAAATTAAGCATCACAGAAGAGCGATAAAATAGCAAGAAAATACCAAAGAATTTATTATAAAAAGGTGTATATTATATAGGATCAGTGACGACAACAGACAGTGGTATCCTCGCTGCATCTTACTGATCACCACATGCGACCGTTCAGACAACCGTGTGCGGTGCTGTCATTCATCGACAGTGACCCATCCAGCCAATCACCTGGGGTCCTGCGTTAATGACCGACAGCGAGCGTTCCTGTCGATCGTGGCGGGTTCTTCACTATCTACTGCCTCTCGACACGTTCCGTTATCCTTGTCATGGACAACCATCGACAAGCTTTGTATATCACCGTCTGCGACTCTCCGCAACTCAGGCCCCAGATTCTTTAATCACGGCTATCGATCGTCCCTGAAGAGTCGTACTAATCACCTACCATTATGGTTCTCGTTAATCACCACTCATAATGGATCTTCCTAACTACCACTGTAGCTTAGTGGTTCTGCTCGAGGGTCACAACGAAAGGAACTTCTGTTCGATTTCTGGTAGGGCGCGACGTATGGGCAAGTCTCCTTACATCTGCTTACCCATTTCACCTAGCAGTAAATATGCACCCGGATGTTATTCGTCTGTCTTAAGTCGCATCCTAGCGTTAGGAGCCTTAGTCGTTATCCTATAATAATAAACCTAAAGTTGTTTTTTATCTTTAGGCCTGACTTGGTGTCATCTTAATTAATCGACACAGAGAACAGCAATACGGATCATTTCGGGGCTGTAATATGAAAAACCTATGATTTACCTGCGACCTATTTCGGGATTTTTCCTACCCCAGCGGCCCGGTCCAAACTCAGGCCTGACAGACCAGGTAATTGCTGCTGATGGCCCGCCGGCCCATTTATCCATCATAGCCTGGTTGATCCAGCACACCGAGGAGGTAGTGATTTGTATGTCTTGAAAACCTCTACACTGATTAAAGCATTATTTCTGATATCTGCTGGTAGCAAACTCAAAATTCTAGGCCTACAGATATTGATACATTACCGCAGTAGTGTGCCTATGGATCCTCTCCTTTTCACTGAATCTACTTTAAATTTCTTCCCATCTCTCTCTCTCACTCCAGTGTGTTGTTACAGTAATGTGAAGATTTGCAATCAGGTCCTCCAGCATTTTCTATATGTACATTATCATGCATCTCTCTCGCCTTCTTTACAGTTCTTGGAGATGCTCCCAGTAGTTTAAATGCTTTATTAAATGCTCTGCTTTTTCTAACATTGCTATCTTGGCCGCTCTGAACGGCAATATCAACACTGAACAGTACTCCAAGCGGAAAAGCATAAGTAATTAGAATAGTGTTACCACTGGCATTATTTCCTTTCTTTTGAAAACTCTCCTTATCCAGCATGTCATTTTCCTGTCCTGTTTGCTTTCTTGTATATTTTAAAAGATAAGCCAGCTAACATTATTATGGCCAGGTCTTTTGCATGTTCTCTTCGTTCTATAGGGTAACCCTTCTGTGTTGTGTAGACTCTTCTTGAGTTCCTCTTTTTTTCCCCCCATATCCGAGCAATAGGGATTTTGTCACTATGAACAATGATGTTATTTTCTAACCCACTCCACTCCCTAGCAGACTATTTTCTCTTCCAGTTCACCGGTGTCCTCTATCGAAGTGTCTTTCACGCTAATTTTTGTCGTTCGCAAAGAATGATACAAAGCTATGGTTTGTGGAATTATCTATGCCTGTTATAATTATGAGAAGAGTGGTACCAGGATTGTGCCTTGGGGTACTGAGCTTTATATAAAGCTAAGGCTAGATTTTACATGGCTGTCTTCAAGCAGACACTGGACAAGCACCTAAAGTCGGTACCTGACCAGCCGGGCTGTGGCTCGTATGTTGGATTGCGTGCAGCCAGCAGTAACAGCCTGGTTGAGCACGCTGTAATCCACCATGAGGCCTGGTCACAGACCGGGCCGCGGGGGCGTTGACCCCCGGAACTCTCTCCAGGTAAACTGCTGCTACTACTTCTACTCTGTCTTCTACTCGTTAGGATACTTTTCCCGTTATACCTACTGACCTTATTTAATGTGATATCACTCCATGATACCAATTGCCAAGTGCCTTGTATAACGAGGTCCATGTACACATTTGCATTGTGGGATTCTTCCAAAGCCAAGTAAATGCACCACTACACACTGCTGGGGCTCTCGTGCCGCCTTTGTACAGTGAAAGTCTGCACTTTTTAAGATCTCTGGGACTAAGCCATCTTTGACAGTGATGTGCTCCAAGACAATTACATGAAACAGGAATAATATATATATATATATATATATATATATATATATATATATATATATATATATATATATATATATATATATATATATATATATGTGTATGTGTGTTTGTGTGTGTGTGTGTGTGTGTGTGTGTGTGTGTGTGTGTGTGTGTGTGTGTGTGTGTGTGTGTGTGTGTGTGTGTGTGTGTGTGTTTACAGTGAAACATAAGTGAACAGTATTTAAATAAGGCTAAAGAGGTCTTCGTGGCATTTATGGATTTGGAAAAGGCGTATGACAGGGTGGATAGGGGGGCAATGTGGCAGATGTTGCAGGTGTATGGTGTAGGAGGTAGGTTACTGAAAGCAGTGAAGAGTTTTTACGAGGATAGTGAGGCTCAAGTTAGAGTATGTAGGAAAGAGGGAAATTATTTCCCAGTAAAAGTAGGCCTTAGACAAGGATGTGTGATGTCACCGTGGTTGTTTAATATATTTATAGATGGGGTTGTAAGAGAAGTAAATGCGAGGGTCTTGGCAAGAGGCATGGAGTTAAAAGATAAAGAATCACACAAAGTGGGAGTTGTCACAGTTGCTCTTTGCTGATGACACTGTGCTCTTGGGAGATTCTGAAGAGAAGTTGCAGAGATTGGTGGGTGAATTTGGTAAGGTGTGCAAAAGAAGAAAATTAAAAGTGAATACAGGAAAGAGTAAGGTTATGAGGATAACAAAAAGATTAGGTGATGAAAGATTGGATATCAGATTGGAGGGAGAGAGTATGGAGGAGGTGAATGTATTCAGATATTTGGGAGTGGACGTGTCAGCGGATGGGTCTATGAAAGATGAGGTGAATCATAGAATTGATGAGGGGAAAAGGGTGAGCGGTGCACTTAGGAGTCTGTGGAGACAAAGAACTTTGTCCTTGGAGGCAAAGAGGGGAATGTATGAGAGTATAGTTTTACCAACGCTCTTATATGGGTGTGAAGCATGGGTGATGAATGTTGCAGCGAGGAGAAGGCTGGAGGCAGTGGAGATGTCATGTCTGAGGGCAATGTGTGGTATGAATATAATGCAGAGAATTCGCAGTTTGGAAGTTAGGAGGAGGTGCGGGATTACCAAAACTGTTGTCCAGAGGGCTGAGGAAGGGTTGTTGAGGTGGTTCGGACATGTAGGGAGAATGGAGCGAAACAGAGTGACTTCAAGAGTGTATCAGTCTGTAGTGGAAGGAAGGCGGGGTAGGGGTCGGCCTAGGTAAGGTTGGAGGGAGGGGGTAAAGGAGGTTTTGTGTGCGAGGGGCTTGGACTTCCAGCAGGAATGCGTGAGCGTGTTTGATAGGAGTGAATGGAGACAAATGGTTTTTAATACTTGACGTGCTGTTGGAGTGTGAGCAAAGTAACATTTATGAAGGGGTTCAGGGAAACCGGCAGGCCGGACTTGAGTCCTGGAGATGGGAAGTACATTGCCTGCACTCTAAAGGAGGGGTGTTAATGTTGCAGTTTAAAAACTGTAGTGTAAAGCACCCTTCTGGCAAGACAGTGATGGAGTAAATGATGGTGAAAGTTTTTCTTTTTCGGGCCACCCTGCCTTGGTGGGAATCGGCCAGTGTGATAATAAAAAAAATTATATATATATGTATGTATATATATATGTATGTATATATATATGTATATATATATACATACATATATATATACATACATATATATATATATATATATATATATATATATATATATATATATATGTAAACCCTTGAGGCTGAAGAACTGATTACCTCGCATTCCTTCTTCCACCATTTATCTCTGTATAAATGATGCAAAAAGTGTCTAGAATTATTCAATTTGTTACAAGGATCAAACCTAGCAGATTACTCTATTCCTTCACAAACCTAGCAGATTACTCTATTCCTTCACAAACCTAGCAGATTACTCTATTCCTTCACAAACCTAGCAGATTACTCTATTCCTTCACAAACCTAGCAGATTACTCTATTCCTTCACAAACCTAGCAGATTACTCTATTCCTTCACAAACCTAGCAGATTACTCTATTCCTTCACAAACCTAGCAGATTACTCTATTCCTTCACAAACCTAGCAGATTACTCTATTCCTTCACAAACCTAGCAGATTACTCTATTCCTTCACAAACCTAGCAGATTACTCTATTCCTTCACAAACCTAGCAGATTACTCTATTCCTTCACAAACCTAGCAGATTACTCTATTCCTTCACAAACCTACTGCCAAACCAATGCTTTTCTATATCTTGTAAACCTGAATTAATCTAATTTGAATCTATTATTTTTTTAAGTCTATATTTGTTATGAAAGTCTCTTGGTTCAAGGAGCCGCAGCTACCAAAATAAGCCGTTGCTAAGTCATCTATACAGCGACTCTCCTTCAGTGTGTCCTGTTATCTTGCCGTTGATCAGCTCCGTCACTATAAACCAGAGTGAGCTCAGGGCACCGCCCTGCCTCGCACGCCTTCCTGCTGAAAATTCTCCCTCCCTCTCTCCATTCTTACCTCTCTAAACTATCCTTACCGCCGTCTCCACCATTATTACCTCTACCTAAACTACCTCTACCTCCGTCTCCATTCTCACCTCTATCTGTACCTCCGTTTCCACCATCTGTCTCCATCAACCTCACTTCCTCCTCTAAACTATCCCTACCTCCCTCTCCATCATTCTTAACTCTGTACCTGTCTCCACCAATCTTACCTCCGTCTCCACCCACCTTACCTCCATCTCCACCAACCTTACCTCCGTCTCCACCCACCTTACCTCCGTCTCCACCCACCTTACCTCCGTCTCCACCAACCCTACCTCCATCTCCACCAACCCTACCTCCGTCTCCACCAACCTTACCTCCCTCTCCACTAACTATACCTTCATCTCTACCATCTTTACCTCTATATTCACCATCCTTGCCTCCGTCACCATTAACTTTACCTCAGTCTTCGCCAACCTTACGTCCATTTTGTGATGTTGCTCCAAACCTACCCGTCCACTTGAGAAGGAATGCAAAGGGAGTAGAACACGAGTTCCGTGTTCCTTGAATAACAGTAATTCTGGATTGTTCAATTTCTCCATATAAGTGTAATAAGTAATTGTATTTCCATATATTTATCATTTTCCGTAGTACAGCATTTCCCCAAATTAGAAAGTGCTGATTAAGGGGAGTTTAAGTGGAGTAAAGTGCTCCACTGGGAGGTGAAGCGTGAAGCTTACACCACCTCGGCATCACAAGTGTCGAGATAATTTTTTATATACGTATTAAACAATGTCATTTTTTTAAGTAGAAATTTTAACAAGTTTTTTTTAAGCTCCTGTATATTTAGGGATTTGTCGAGTTAAAGGTTAGGAATAAATAATAGAATTGTCGAGTTAAAGGTTAGGAATAAATCACAGAATTGTCGAGTTAAAGGTTAGGAATAAATCACAGAATTGTCGAGTTAAAGGTTAGGAATAAATCACAGAATTGTCGAGTTAAAGGTTAGGAATAAATTACAAATTCTCTTAACTTTTAGATATTTTTAGGGAAGAAGACTAGATTTGACGTTTTTTCAACCCTATTCATCATATTCATCATATTGGCAGAACGAAAGTTCTACGTTCCTTCATTATTGTGAAGAACTGGAGTTAGCAACGCAAGCAGAAGGGGCTGAGCCTCAGCTCTGAAAAGACTTACTTAAAGGACAAAGACCTCAAATTATATATTTGATTTTTTTGTTCTTTTAATGATACAGCAACATATACAGATACTAGGGGTTCTCCACAAGGCATTATTCTGTCTCATTTTAACACTTTTCTTCATCAAAGCTACATCTCCACAGGGAGCAGAAATGTAGGGAAATCCCAGGCATTTAGAAGACAAAACAAAATTCTTGGTACTCTAATCAAGTACTCCATGATTAACGAGGGAAGAATAGAGCCAATAATGAAGAAAGATATAGTTGAAAGAGCTCAGTTATAGATCGTTCAGCTCCTCAACTAAAGCAACAACACTTAATTTCAGACGAGTACAAAATGTATGAAAAAGTTCTCAAACACCTACTGCCCCTCTTCATCTATCAGTAAATAGGTATCCCGAGTGTTAGTAACTGTTATGAATTGCATCTCTGGAAAGAAGATCAAAGGATCCGAAAAAAATAAGTCACAATTAGAATGGATCATCTTTAGTCACTAATCTGCGGGGTTAATAATCCGAACAGTCTTATTTTGGACGCTGACTCAAGAAAAACGTATGCCTCAAAAACCGGGTCCTTATACTAACGAGGCTACAGCCTGTTAGCCTGACTTGATAAGGATCTTCTGTTTTTATTTTCGCATGAGTCCAAGAAATTGAAGCAAATACTCTCAGTAGAAATTGAAACAGGTTAGTTGTATACGTGAATGACAATAGTTGAGTGTAATGTCTTTCTCACTGATCTTTATAATGTTAAGTAGTGGTGTCATGCTTAAAATAAATACTACTGAACGTAAAAAATCATATCTTAGATCATTACAATGTAATGATAAAAACCTAACTACTGTAAGTTAGCGAATGCTTAAGGCTCTGAGCAGATCATTTGATAAATATAAACTGACACTTTTCCTGTTTCCTGACAAACAAAACGCCACCATGACTAAAAATGACAGGCACATATTCAGGAAACAGCTACTGAATGAGGTGTATAAATGGGAATGACGAACATAAGACTATTACGAGAAGAAACAAGTGGAGATGCACGAGTCACACAAACTGTTTGATAGCAGTAAATCACAACTGCTTCCTCATCGCCACAAAACACTGCCAGGGTGAAACAGTTTCACAAACATTTGGGTGGTTTTAGTGTAAAGTAACGCATCACTCACCACTCATATATCGAGTTTCCTGCGATAACAGTGTGGGGTGTTAACAGGATTCAAAACCTGTGTTGATTACAATGACGGGATCGTAAATGAGTGGTAAACGCTTAGCTCATAATCAAAACTGCCATACCAGGGGTAAGGAATAGTTCCTAATTACTCTTGGCAGAGCTGATTAGTGATATATCACTCAGGTAGTCACTTAAGTTTTCCATTGCTACTTAACCAAACTGTTGGCCTTAACATAGTTAACCACTTGCTTACCCAGGGAAGAAAGTAACTCGCTCTCCACTTGGCAAGCCATTTAGATTACCACTTTTTACAAAGGGTTAAGAGAACCTCTTCATCTCTTGGTAGATAACTCAGTAATATATACCTTAACAGGTTTAGTAGAACCATAATAAAATAATTACTTCCTTAGGGATAATTATATAGTCCAAATGGGTTGTATGACCCTTGCATGTTTAGCGCTTCTTTTTGATAATAATAATAATAATAATAATAATAATAATAATAAGTCCAAATGAAAGGAATACACCTGATTTATTAATAATAGAATGTGTGATTATATATTTACCTGATCAGATGATATTTTTAACACTCAGTGAAAAAATATATCACAGGGAGAATTATAATTACGAATTCTCAGAGGAAGAAAGGAAAAACTAAAATACTTCAAGTGGGCGAATTATACTACTTAAAATTTCAAGTGTACATTCGTCTAGCTCCACTTAGGGCTCTACTGCCAGTCTCAAACTTGAACTGCTGACTGCATGCCTCACATCTGTATACTGAATATATTCTATACAAAGAAGCATTCATCGAGATATGCCAATATTTCTCAATGTATCTAGATTCCTAGACACATTGAGAAATATTGGCATATCTCGTTATACCGCCCCCTGTGCACCACACAGTAAATAGGTGTACAAGGAACAGCTGGGGACGTTTTGCAGACTGTTATGAGTGGCATACGGGCAAGAAAAGAGAGTAGTATAACATATTTAAATGTTTCCTGTTTACTGACTACCTCTTTACCAGACTGACTGCTTATTCGTAGTTAAATATACGTTTCTGTGGAATTGCGTAACTTACCCTAACCCTACCCTAATAAAAACTATTATTATTACTATTAATTGGGAAGCGCTAAAACCACAGTAGTCATACAGAGCTTAACGTAGCGTAACAACATAATTTAACCTGACCTAACCAAATATAAAATACAAAAAATAACCTTGAAATTTTACAGGAAGCATCAAGAAATTGATGTTCTGAATATCGCTGTAAAGCTGACTTAGTTAAATGAGGATAAGTTGGCTCGATATGGGGCTTGACTTTTAGCTTGTAAAATTAAATTGTTTATAATAAGAGAGGATTTGAGTCGCAACAGACACTTGTCAGGGGTGGCGCCGTCCATCCTGCTAAAACATCCTCGTCTGAAAGGTCATCACAGCTCGCCGGAACACTGTTTGATGCCTCTTCTCATCATTTACGTAAGAGTGACATTTAAAGTTTCTCAACTTTCCAGATCCCGAGTGGAAACTATTTAACATTCTTTAGAACCCAGGCGCCCGTATTTCTGCCAGTGAGAATAGATTTCTACATATCTGTGATCACTGATCCCTTCAAGAGGGGGTGCCGTGATGCGAGGAACTAGAGTTATCATATCTTTCCGAGGATTAGTTCTGATTATCTTCCATTCTCTAGAAGTTGTATGACCCATACGGGTTTAGCACGTCCCTATGATAAAAATAATATTACTATTGCGAACCACCACCCTGGGATTTGGGTATCTGCGTATGTGAGGGGGATGGCACGAGCGCACATAGAATACTCCCAGGTAAGACTCGCGTGGGTGAAAGGGAGATTTTGGATAGTGGGAGAGAGGAAGGGATAGGAGAAAGGAGATAAAGAGCCGGAGCTAAACCCAGTTGCATGGCGTTGGCTGGCAAGGTAGAGGGAATAGTTGTTTGACCGTGCTGATTGCAAGACTGTGTCAAGCACAATGGAAGAACCGGTCGGGGTTTAGGGTGGCAAAGGACACTTGTACAGGTGTCGCTGGAGCGTCATACTCAAGTTTGCTGTTGTCTGTTTCTCAATGCAATGATATGGGTTGGAAAGGGAAACATGGGAAACTGGCTTGGTAAAAAAAAGGATTTCTTTAAGGTCCACCCTTGCAGAGGGCAGGGCAAAGGTTGAGATTAGGTGAGAAATAGAGGTTTAGAAATAGAGAGGAGGAGGAACAGGATTGTATAGGGACTGGAAGAGGTTTAGAGTGTTATCTGGCCGTCTAATTATTTCGTCGAGGTAGGTTGTCCATGTGTTTTGGTGGGTTTCTAGTCGGTTCGGTCAATCTGCCTGTCACTGAGTTCTTTCCAGAACACGTTCAGCACCGGGGTGCCAGTCCTGATGTGAAGAGACTCGCTTGAGCAAAGTCGTCTCACGCCACGCCCAGCACCCACTACCAAGCACGGTTCTGAATTCGCTGCAGTTTCAGGACATTAGTCTTTGCAGCAAGAGAAAGAGCAAGAGGTATATATGTGACAAGTGGCCGTATGAGGGCCTTGTACAGGTGTAGTTTAGTGTGAGAGCCTATGAGCTTGTATAGTCGCCCAAAGGCAGAATTGGTCATAGCTCTTTTGGTGTTTATATGAATGTGTAGTATAAGACTGGAGTCCAGATTAAGTCCTAGGACAGTGGTGTTGAGTGTTCGTGGGATAGATGTTCTTGTAGTGGGGGTTCTGAGTTCGACAGACAGTGATGGGCGTCCTTTTGGGAAGAAGTATGTGTTCTTAGATGTATTGGCATTAGTTTTAATGCGCTAAAGAATCTCCCAGGCACTGACTCAGTCTACCTCGCGTTGTGCTTTGAGTGATAGATAACTGCATTGTTCATGTGTGGTGAGTTGTGCGATGCTAGTGTGTGTTGTGATGTGCAGGGTCTGGAATGTCATTCGTGTAAAGGATGTATAGAGCCTTCGGGTACTCCTGTATGAAGGGTGAAGGAGTCAAGGAGACAGTTTCGGAATTTAATTCGCATTGTACGGCCATGAAGGAAGTTGCACAGTAAATTTTTGACATTCGGAGAAAGGTCAAGAAGGTTACATAGCTTGTACTTGAGCACCGAATACCAGACCACGTCGAAGGTTTTCTCCGCGTCCTTAGCAACCAGTGCCGTTGTACATGCTTGGGCCTTATTGACTAGAATGTTGTTCAGAATGATATTGAGGGCTGCTTGCGTCGAGCGGTGTAGACGAAGCCAAATTGTCGGTCAGTCAGGAGGTTAGTCTCTAAGTGAGTCCTCAGTCTTTTGTTCATTAGCCGTTCCAAGGCCATTCCGAGGGTTTTTCTAGTAGGCTGATAGGTCTATAGTTCTTCGGGTCAGTTGAGACCTTGTTGGGTTTGGGGATAAGTGTGGCAAGCAGTTTTGAATAGGGAAGGGAAGTAGCCAGAAGCAAGGAAAGCAATGTACAAATCAGTAAGATCTACATCGTGTCGGAAAATATGGTGGGAAAGTCCAGAAGCGCCGGATGCTTTGGTAGGAAGATGCAAGATCGAGGATTTTACAAGAAGTTGAGAGAAAAGTGTGTTGAGGAGGTGGGTGAGGTGAGAGAAGACAGTTGTATAATAGGATCAGGACAAGTAATGTGTTTGTGTGTAGAGACCCAGTGTTCAATATATTGTGTGTTGTGCAGCTGGGTCAGGAGGGTGAGGGTGAAAAATGTTTTCTCATATGTCTTTGAATGCATGTGCAGCTTGTGGTGGGTCTGTAATGTTTGTTGTGAGTTATGTGATGGAAGTGCGTTGTTTTTGGGACTAGTGACCTTCTGGATAAAGACCCAGAATTCCCTGAGGTCGCGTATGCGACGTGACTCAGCAGCCTGGACGAGCGATAGCCAGTGTTTGCCATGATCCTCATCCAAGCTACGGATGTTGTTGTTTCTCAGGAAGGTGAAATCTCGACTGACGTGTGCATATCTGTGTTGGTTAATGGCAAAGCGGTGACGGTAATAAAGGAGAAGGCGTTTCGTCCTTTCAGACGGGCGGAAGGAGTATCTTAGAGTACTGTTTTTAGGAACTGCATTTTCAGCAGCTTGTGTGACAGTCTTGTATATGCGATATCTGTGTGCCAATGTCAGATGTAGGTTTGTTGTCGAAATTATGAGAGGTTAGTATTGTCTAGGTGTTGTTTAAAAGCGTCCCAGTTTGCCCGAGAGTACGAAGGAATTTGTCTTGTGGGAATGAGAATAGGGTTTGAAGACATATGGAGGGTGATGGGTATGTGGTCTGAGCCAGCGAGGGGGCCTGGTTGGTGTAATGTGGTGGTGAAAGTAGAGGCTGGCTCTGTTTGTGATAATTATGTCTGGTTTGCCCTGGCCCATAGGACCAAAGGTGTTAAGTGAGGGCCGAGGTGTATTAGGCGTTTTTGTGTGATCAGCTGTTGTAGTTGGTTCCCGTGAATGTTGGTGTATGTGTCGTGGAAAGCTGTATGTTCTGTATTTAGGTCTGCAAGAAGATAGACAAGAATGTTGGAGTGATTTAAAAGAAGGGTTAAATCAGGAATGTTTATGTAGGAGTTGGGTCGAGCATAAGTAGTGTAGATGATAGTGGGACCATGAAGATTGAAGACTTTTACAGGCAAGCTGTGAGGATAGGTGAAAGGGATGTTTAGAAAGTCATGCCGAATAGTACTGTTAACCATACTGGCAGTACCATTATAAGGATCAGCACTAGACTGGTGTCTAGTGTAGCCGCAATGTCTGATTCGTTGAGTCCCTTGCACACATGTGCTGTTTAAAAGCATTACATCTGGGCGTTTAGCCTTAGTGAGCTAAGCCAGGATGTGCTTGTTCATGTTGTAGCTGCGTATATTGAATTGTGTAACCTTAAGGGCCATATTGTGTGTTGTTTATAGGGGCAGGGTGTAGATTTCTTGCTAGTTCCGGTTCTGGTCCCATCCTGAGTGTGCCGTCTGCAGAAGTCTGTTTGTTGCATAGATCATCTAATTTACTGTGTCTGTTGGGTGTGTCTGAAGGAGAGCGTGAGGGTTTCTGTGGCTTGATAGCTTTTTCAATGTTTTCACGCTCTTGTCTGGTGTCGATGTGTGAGTGTTTTCTCGGGCTGCTGTGTTTTCTGGGAGATGATTGTTGGAGCCTATGTTGAAATTGGCATTAGTGGGTGCAATGAAGGTGGAAGAGGAGGGGACAGAGGGCTCAGTAGGGGGTTGAATGGATGTTGCAGATGTGGAAGGTTTACAGTGTTTACAGGTGTGTTGGAAGGAGAAGATAAGGTGGGCTCAGTAGGGGTTGGTGTGGAGGATGAAGATGAAGGAGGTTTGATCGAGGAAGAGGTAGTCAAGGAAGATGCGGTAGATTCAAGGAGGTCGGGAGAGATAGGTCATTGTCCTGACGTGAGGGAGGTAAGGTGAAGTCAGGAGAGAAGTTTAGAGGGGTTAGGCCGTGTGCTGAGAAGAGGTCATTCAGAAGTTTTGGGAAGTTGATGTCGAAGTGTTTGGCAAGGATAACGGAAGTGTGGATGGTGGAAGAGATCAGACTGTTTATTTGGCTAGGAACTGTAATAGAAGGCAAGGATGTAGCGAGTCTCATAGCGGTATCTGCATATGTGGAAGATGTGGTAGGAGTGGTGGAAGGAGGGTAGGTTGTTGTGGGAAAGTGGCAGAGGTGAGAGAAGATTGAGGTTGCGAAGAGAAAGGGTTAGGAGAATTAACTGGTTTATCAGGGCATAGAGTAGTATATTCCTTACGTGTAGAAAACTGATAGGTAGTGGCAGGATGAGGGTGTTGGCAATCTGGACATTTTAGTGGACGAGAGCAGTTAGTTCAGTAGTGTTCAGAGGAAGAGCATTTGGAGCAAATTTGGAGTTTGGAGCAGGAGGATTTATCATGACCAAATTCGTAGAACTTTAGACTTTGTAGAGTAGGTATGTAGTTAGGTATAAAGAGGATGGTAGCAGAAGCGCACACTGGCACGCGCATGCATGCACTCACGCACGCACGCACACGCACACACACTTAACACAAAGTTGCCGTGACAACTTTATTGGAGGAAACAGAAAACACAGTCCACTGCTCAATGTAATCACATATAATCTTGGGACAATAAGAGTTCTATTTCTCTAGTTGGTATGTTGTTGCTTGAAATATAACAGAGATTATCACTATTGCAGTCCCTCTCGACACTATCACTAACAATCACGGTATCACTGTCACAGTTCTGTATAAAACTCCCTAGTCATCACTGTATTACGGTTGCAGTTTCTCACAACACTCACAAATTATCCTCGTATTATGGCTGCAATTTCTCAAGAACGTTGCTAATTTTCAATACACATATTATGGCTGGGGTACATAAGAACATAAGAAAGAAGGGGCACTGCAGCAACTCCACTGGTCCAAGCTGGTTAGATCCAACTCGCAACCACCCACACCCACTCATATATTTGTCCAACCTAGAAAAATTGACTACGTTTTCCCCACATCGTGGACGAAACGTAGTCAATAAAGGGTTGCATGATACTGCATTTGTCTCTGATTTTCCCATCGTGGCGGTATTTTATACCATTTATCTAAATCTGTCCAACCTATTTTTTTCCTTCCTCTAAGAGTTTCGTTCATAACTTTGAAATGCTTCACCTGATAGACTTCAAACTTTCAATACTGATGTATCCTACAAAAAATTGGGATTGTTACTGGAGTGTATATGTCCCAATTTACCAGTTTCATATTTAAAATAATTTGGATTTTTTTTTTCGAGAAATAACTTGAGTACGTCTCTTCTGAACGACTTCAATCTTCACAATGGCTGATGCATACACAAATAACCCGCACATGGGAGAAAGGAGCTTACGACGAAGTTTCGGTCCGACTTGGCTAATTTATAGTTACACTGTGACTTTGTAAATGGTCCATGTCGGACCGAAACGTCGTCGTAAGCTCCCCTCTCCTACGTGTGGGTTATTTGTGTATTGTTTCCGTCACGGTATTGTGCCTGTTTCTTCTTTATGGTTGATGCATCTTATGGACAGGATGATACCCAATAGGTTAAGGTTGTGTAGATGCAAATTTGTCAGTTTATTAATATATTTAATAAGCCTGAATCGTTGGATTCCAAACCTTAAATACAGAACGCCTCTTTTGATCGGCGTGAAACTTTATCGATGTGTAAGCGTCATGGTTTATGCCATGACGCTTACAATGTTGAAGAAGCTTGCTAAGGTAGTGCCGAGACACCATCGCAAATATAACACGATTCTTTGGAACTACGATAAAATGCTTCACCAAATTGCAAGAGATGAGAAGTTCAGATTATTATAATCACATGAAGTGCTAACCCCGTAAGGATTATAAAGCGCCCGGATATACTAAGATATCGCGTAAGGAATGCTGAGAACCCGTTACTCTGTAATCTTATGTCCACAGATGTATGAAAGGTCACAGGTTCAGTCCCCAGTAATCCTTAGACATGTTGCCTTATAGAAAAACTCTTATTTTTATTAAATATAGTGCACTATATATTTCTGATTGCTTGCAAAATGAAATTACTTCTCCAGCCACCCCAAAGGAACAAGATTTAATAAAACAAAATTTAAGCAAATCAGAAACATATCACCAGGAGATGTGTTAAAACTATATGTATAGTGCTTATTGACAAGACATGAGTGTTTATCAGTATTACAGCATTTATTTAGTGAACTACCTAAGTATGATGACACTGCTCACACTAGAAACTGCTGGAGGAAGTTCATTTATCAGGAAACAGTTGAGTGTGTCTTGACGGAGGACTTTGTTAGATGACACGCTTAGTGTGGCAGGCAAAGAGTATGTTACAATTTATTCGGCGTATGTCACATTCCCATATAGGCTGCCTCCCAACCAGCGAACCGGGTGTTAAGGGTTTAACGATCAACAGGGTACCAGTAGTTAAATCAGTACCTTGGTTCATTGATCAATCACAGGCAAGCCTGCCCAAGCTAAAGCAACGTGGTCCATTTGCGGTAAGCACTGGCAGACTTGCCTACCTGCTGGCTGAGTACCGTGCACTCTTTCTGGCTTCTGCTTTACCATCTGTCACCGTGGTGTACACTTGTTATTCTGTCTGTATATACTGTACTACCTGTACATAGTAGGTGAAGGCAAATATATATTATAGTCTAATGCTGAGTTTGTTAGCTCCAATTTACATTGCGACCAGGTCTCACCGACCATTTATTACCTGTGTCCGTAATACTTAGTAAGCAAGTAACCGCTGGCTTACCAGTTATACATACCAGTAGTTAAGTAACAAATAGGTTACCAGTACTACTGATTAAGCCATAAATAGCTTACCAGTGTTATAGACCAGTAGTTGAGTAACTGCTGTTTATTTTTTTAACAAATCATCATATTTTCCTGTCCAAGAAGGACTGGTGAATGTGCAAGCATTTACCTGCTGGTAGTAGTGTTCGAACTTATGTGCTGGAGTTCCCATCTGTGCTCGGAATACTGGATGATAAAGTCCTACACTTACACGCCGCCATCATTGTTCAAAGCGGGCGCCTTAATGCACCACTCAATACATTGCTAAAGCTTACGTGAATATAAAATAAATCAAAGTATTACAGTGAATAATCCCACAGCACATTTTAACTAAATTTCAAGCTATTTTCCTGACGCATTTCTCAAGATACTAACGACAAACTGTATCTTACCTATTTATCCAAAGAAAAGATATTACCCAATTTACACGAAGATAAGACACTTCCCTATTTACACGAAGAAACGCTTCCCTAATTTTAAGGTTGATATTCTCATAGGTTAACCTTAGTGTACTTATACCAGTCTACAGGTATATTTGCTTGTATACTGGGAATGATACTAGGTAAACTCTTCCTATGGATTTACACATCTTGGGAGCGCAATCCTCAAAATATAAGCAAATAAAATATGTTCCACTATTAGTTAAATTTAACCTAGAGACGTTTCGCCAAAAAGGAGAATCATCAGTTAAATGAACTGATAAAGCCCCTGGTAAGTATAATGTATCTTATTAATGTCTCGTAAATATTGCAAACCTGTTTTATTTTCACACTTAGTGATGTGATATACCTTTTCTGATACCAACAGCCTGGTTAGACAAGAGACAGGGCAGCGCATAGCCCCGAAGGGTTGAGCTTTCAGTACCTCTTGCGCTAAATGCTCCACACTGTTTAGCGATTCATAAAGCGCGCACACACACACACACACACACACATACACAAAAAAAAAAAAAAAAAAAAAAAAAAAAAAAAAAAAAAAAAAAAAAAACATACTGGGAACACATAAGATTGAGGGTATAATGTGCTGTGTGTGCGCGTGAGTGAGTGCCAACAAAGCATTACAAGGCGGCTCTACATACACAGAGGTCAACATAATACACAGGTTGTAATAAAGTTGGTAGAATTACCGACAATATGTAAAGTAAAAGGACACAAGTGCAACTAATGTGACATTTATTGTGGCAACGTTTCGCTCTCCAGGAACTTTATCAAGCTTGATTTATCAGGCTTGATAAAGCTCCTGGAGAGCGAAACGTTGCCACAATAAATGTCACATTAGTTGCACTTGTATCCTTTTACTTTACATAATACACAGGTAAACACAACACACAAGTAAGCAAGTACTAAACCCCACTTTACTCTGAGTCATCAGTCAGCTGGTGCGCATAAGATCCATATCACAGACTTCCACCTAACCCACAGAATCTTAGCATTGTATACTTAACTGTATGTTATATACCAGTTAATGACTGCGAGGATCATCGTCCCAGCAGCACGGTCCCAGACCACCCCTCCTCAAATAGAAAGGAAATATTAGAGGACTAAAAACCGTCAAGAAACACTCAAAATGGTAAGATGTATACTGAACATCAGTAAATGTATGCAAGTTTTACCTGTCATCTTATATGTTCATAAGACAGCAATACCCTCAGAGTGTAAAATGTTTAACAAGCTTCTGTTGAACACTCACATGGCAGGTCAGTAGTACCGTCTGGATGGCTACTCTCTACTAACTTCTGTGTTTATTTTAATTTTATTACTTATCATATTTTAAGAAAAAAAAATACTTAAAGTGCAATGATAGTTTTGTGAAAGTGTCTCAGTACCTGAGCATGCGTGCAATGCCATCACCTGTCACAGGGTGGAGGTATACAAACGTAAGATAAAAACAATTATTACAGACATACAGAGGAGAATAACCCAACAAAATCAGTGATTATTTGCATTGGTACGGTGATGATGCTCTGAAAGTAACGAGGAATACAATAAGGGTGTTCCTGATGTGGATTTATGTTTATTATATACCTGTCCCCTCATTCCCCTTGCTACCTGAAGTAACTGGTCAGGGCTTAGTCTGTCTTCCCTCGCACTTGTATGTTGCTTAGCATACTATATTTATCACTTTATTTTACATTCCTTACATACGCATCTGCAATTTGACGCGTGCAACGTTAACATACGTATAAATTGTTTCCACTGGGTGCTAATAACCACGAGGTTGTGTGGTGGTAGGTAATAGAGAATGACTTAGGTAGTGTGTGCATCGTACATGAGGCAGCGGCGACAATCCATCAGTTTCCCCTCCCTCCTTATCTCAGCCCTCCAGCCCCGCCATAGTGAACTCTCCTTCCCTACCCAATATAGTGATTCCCCTCGCCCTGGCATGTAAGGGTTCCCCCTCACCCAAGCAGCTACACGCCACACTAGACAGCTCTCACTTCCACGCTCGTCCGCTACGGCGACAGCTTTTCGCGTCTATTTTACCCAAATGCTTCGAGAGACTTAAAGTATGATAAATACTCTTGAGGAGTGGACAAGATACGCACCATTTGTAGCCAAGATACCTTCACCAAGGATTAAGAGGTAATGCTGAGGTGCCACATGCCTGGCCAGCTCTTAGCTGATATTAGAGGTAGCCCCTTGATTCAAACACAGAGGTGCTACATGCCTGGCTCTAGCTGATATTAGAGTTAGCCCCTGATTCAAACAGTTCAGAGGTGTTACATGCCTGGCTCTAGCAGAGTAAGCCCATGACTCAAAAATGTATCAGGCTCAGGACTTAAGTGTTGTGGCCACGCTCTCTAAGAACGGCGACACCAATATAAACCAGATCTTCTTAACACGTCTCAACCATGTCAGGTTATTACAGTGTCTGCTTAATGCAATAGACTAATGCATGAATAAAAACAAACCTTTAGGGCATTAACACACGATAACCCAAGAAAGCCAAGAAGTGTAGATAATTTCAAATGGAATCCTTCCAATTTTTAATAGAAGGTGCATATAGGCAGTGGATGTAAGGATACACTTTGCCTTAAGCCTCATTCTTATAGTTATGAGCCAAAGTTCCCACGAACTTTAATATTAAATTCGTGGTAGCTCTCAGTATATTAACCGAGAATCATCTCGTGACTGATAAAATAGAGTGGAGTTTCATGATAAGGAGAAACTGAGCTCTGTTGCAGTATATGAGGCATGTTTCTTTACATATGTTGCCCCTGTTCACCTAACAGTAAATAGGTACCCAAATATTAGTCAACAGTTGTGGGTGTCATTTTGGGGAGGTGGTAATGTACCGTCGACAGGAGTTGGCTTTGAAACCAGCTGATGTAGGATAATAGCTCTTAGTCTGTAAATCCAATGGTGCAAGGAAAAACTGGGTATAGCACACATAGTGCAGTCTCCATTGAATCTGCAGGCAAGTGTGATACTAGTCATGTATGTACACAACAATACATAAACAGCTTCACAGTTTTAAAAATATTATCAAAAGTAAGGTTGGAGGCAGGTTTGGACGTTTGGGGGGGGAGAATAAAAATAATAAGTGGATTTTAGTTAAAACGCTTTTGTGAATGCTGTCTACACGACAGTACTTGAAACTCTGCTAATATGCTAAACCAAGAGCTGGACCCCTGGCGGAACACAGCGGTAGACAAGAGTTAAGGTTAAGTTATATCTTCAGCATGTTGGTGTAAGATACAACAGTTCAGAACACCTGACTCTTTGTAGAGTTCAACTCTGGAACCAGGACCAGGTTCTCAGCTCTTAGGAACTGATAATGTGGGGCAAGACTGAAATATCTACCAAGTAAGGTCAACAGTACTCTGAAATTCTACATTGTAACAGTGACTCAGAATAGAAACAGTCTCTTACATAGCCTTTGAATGTAATGACTAAACCCATTTGAAGTATAAAGAGACTAGTCTTATAATACTACGGCTCCTCTGCAAGCAGCATAGCAATACAAGTATAAAATTAAAACTTTTTCCAAGCAACTGATACAATTGTACGGCAGTGGAGTGCATGTAGATTATTGTATACCAATATCTTAACAAATTTTGTTTCAACAACATGTTTCCCACTTCTGTATTAATATATGTTCATCTATGTAAGTCGCATCTGTACAACATATGGATAAAAGTTAAAAATGAATTTAGTAGTAGTAGTAGCATTAAGATGATGGTGATGATAATAATAATAATAATAATAATAATAATAATTGGTTTAATACCATGAACAAATTATCTTTACGAAATCTGCGTTGACTGTACTCAACTAATTTAGTATTAGAAAGATTCATGAACGTAAAAGGAACGGTGAACGTATATTATGGACACAAATGGTTAGAAATACAGATCAATGTATATAATGTGTAGGTGAGAGAGAGAGAGAGCCACTACTAGCTGTACTCTACACACAAGAGGGAGGGGAGCCTCCTTAGAGGGAAACAGCAGTGCAAGTCAGTCTCTCCTGTCTCAGTGAAACATTGATGTTGCCTGAGGGGCGGGGCCCTCGTGCGAGGGGAGAGTCAGACTAACACACACACACACACACACACACACACACACACGAGACGAGTCACAGGGACGTTAGGAAGTATTTCTTCAGTCATAGAGTCGTCAGGAAGTGGAACAGCCTAGCAAGTGAAGCAGTGGAGGCAGGAACCATACATAGTTTTAAGAAGAGGTATGACAAAGCTCAGGAAGCAGAGTGGGAGAGGACCTAGTAGCAATCAGTGAAGAGGCGGGGCCAGGAGCTGAGTCTCGACCACTGCAACCACAATTAGGTGAGTACACATACACACACACACACACAACAGGCCTAGTGTCTAATCGACATGTGCCTAGGACAAAATGTTAACATACACACACACACACACACACACACATACATACATACACATACACACACACACACACATAGGCTGTGAATTGACCCCAGCAACCACATATAGGTGAGTACACACACACACACACATACACACTAACACACACACACACATACAACAGGCCTAGTGTCTAATCGACATGTGCCTAGGACAAAATGGTAACTAACTAACAGGAGCTGTGAATCGACCCCTGCAACCATATATAGGTGAGTACACACACACACACAGGATGAGACATCATGCCAACTCAGGAAACGATGGAAACCCGATAAAGGGAAGAGGAGAAAGGAAGAGTAACGAGGGCAATGTTATCGGAATGTGGCAGCAACAGCAGCAGCAGCAGCAGCAGCAGCAGAAGCAGAAGAAGAAGAAAAAGAAGAAGAAAAAGAAGAAAAAGAAGAAAAAGAAGAAGAAAAAGAAGAAAATGAAGAAAAAAAAGAAGAAAAAGAAGAAAAAGAAGAAGAAGAAGAAGAAGAAGAAGAAGAAGAAGAAGAAGAAGAAGAAGAAGAAGAAAAATTTTACTCGGATTAATAACTTCGGATGGTTAGCAACCGAAGAAAGCCAAGCAGAGTAACTTATCTCCATTGTGAGGTAAGAAAGAAGAGGAAAACGAGAGAGCGAGAGAGAGAGAGAGAGAGAGAGAGAGAGAGAGAGAGAGAGAGAGAGAGAGAGAGAGAGAGAGAGAGAGAGAGGAGAAAAAGATATGAAAGTAAAGTTGGAGAATAGTTGATTATAAACTTAAGACCTTAATAAGAGAAGAAATAAAAGTGGAATACAAAGAAAAAGCAATGGAAGAAAATGAATAAGTTGGAGAGATGTGCCGTAGCAAGAGCTGTAGAATGGGTGTAGAGATGGAAGAGGATGAGAGGAGGCACCGGGTGAAATGGGGGGGAAGAGAGGGAAGGGAGATAAGAGAGAACATAAAGTCAGAGAGAAGGGAGCAGAAGAGGTTACAGTGACGGAAAGAAGTCCCCGGTGGAGCTCCTGCCTTACTTCCGTCCCTCACTGGCACTTCCCTCCCTCACTGGCACTTCCGTCGCTCTGCCAACCAGTTTCTTCTGATAGTATGTACACCGAAAGGTGCATCCTTCAGCGTATACACCAGACGTATATATTACCCAAGGTATATACAGTACACCGGAAACAGTATGGCTCATTACACAACCCACACATAGGAGATAGGAGCTTACGACAACGTTTTGGTCCGACTTGGACTTTGTAAATGGTACAAGTGTGGACCGAAATGTCGCGGTAAGCTCCTCTCTCCTATGTGCGGGTTATTTGTGTATTATTCCAGTCACGGTATTGTGCCTTTTATTGTTATTCACGTCTCACTGCATATAAACAATTTACTTAAATCCATTTTCAGGAAAAGTTATCCTCGTATTCTAATTAATGCAAAGGCAAATAGCAAGTCTTAATGATCACTGTCCGTTTAGTCGATTAGGTTTAAAATTAGCAAACTAGAGTTCATTTACGGGTCTTGTATACAATCAGAAATATACATATTTCACTTTTTTTCGTCAATTCTCGGATTCCGCTTTCAGTGCTCGCTTCCTCTCCGTATTTACTCTAACATTCCCAAGACACTCAGAGACTCAGAGGCGTTTACCAACAGCTCGGCTGGACACAATGTGTGGGAATTGACTAACGGAGGATCGAGCCTTCAACATTCTTTTGCAATCTTACATTCTCTTCTGGAAAAAACACCCTAAATTAATTTACTGTAAATATCTCATAACCACAATAACCAGCGTAACTTGCTTAGCAAACACATAGTTTTAGTTTAGTTTAATATGTTTATTATGCACCCCATACCCATCCTGTGGGCGGTAGTCAAAAGATTACAGAGGTACATAATTGGTCCAGGGACTGGACTCCAAAGTTTTGATAGCTGAGCAAGTTACAGAGGTAATGAACTCACAATTTACAAAGGTAATGAACTCACAATTTACAAAGGTAATGAACATAGACAGTAGGTATTATAAACAACTCATACAAGTTACACTATAATGTTTATGACTGAATTTATGATGACGTAAGAACGTATTACTACTAGTTTACAGTCAATTTATTTTCAAATAGCTCGGTACCGCTAAGGGTATGGGGTGACGACCACTCACAGGAAGGGTATGGGGTGACGACCACTCACAGGAAGGGTATGGGGTGACGACCACTCACAGGAAGGGTATGGGGTGACGACCACTCACAGGAAGGGTATGGGGTGACGACCACTCACAGGAAGGGTATGGGGTACCGACCACTCACAGGAAGGGTATGGGGTGACGACCACTCACAGGAAGGGTATGGGGTGACGACCACTCACAGGAAGGGTATGGGGTGACGACCACTCACAGGAAGGGTATGGGGTGACGACCACTCACAGGAAGGGTATGGGGTGACGACCACTCACAGGAAGGGTATGGGGTGACGACCACTCACAGGAAGGGTATGGGGTGACGACCACTCACAGGAAGGGTATGGGGTGACGACCACTCACAGGAAGGGTATGGGGTGACGACCACTCACAGGAAGGGTATGGGGTGACGACCACTCACAGGAAGGGTATGGGGTGACGACCACTCACAGGAAGGGTATGGCGTGACGACCACTCACAGGAAGGGTATGGGGTGACGACCACTCACAGAAAGGGTATGGGATGACGACCACTCACAGGAAGGGTATGGGGTGACGACCACTCACAGGAAGGGTATGGGGTGACGACCACTCACAGGAAGGGTATGGCGTGATGACCACTCACAGGAAGGGTATGGGGTGACGACCACTCACAGAAAGGGTATGGGGTGACGACCATTTGGGGTGACGACCACTCACAGGAAGGGTATGGGATGACGACCACTCACAGGAAGCATATGGAGTGACGACTACTCACAGGAAGGGTATGGGGTGACGACCACTCACAGGAAGGGTATGGGGTGACGACCACTCACAGGAAGGGTATGGGGTGACGACCACTTACAAGAAGGGTATGGGGTGACGACCACTCACAAGAAGGGTATGGGGTGACGACCACTCACAGGAAGAGTATGGGGGTTGACGACCACTCACAGGAAAAGTATGGGGTGACGACCACTCACAGGAAGGGTATGGGGTGACAACCACTCACAGGAAGGGTATGGGGTGACGACCACTCACAGGAAGGGTATGGGGTGACGACCACTCACAGGAAGGGGTATGGGGTGACGACCACTCACAGGAAGGGTATGGGGTGACGACCACTCACAGGAAGAGTATGGGGTGACGACCACTCACAGGAAGAGTATGGGGTGACGACCACTCACAAGAAGGGTATGGGGTGACGACCACTCACAGGAAGGGTATGGGGTGACGACCACTCACAGGAAGAGTATGGGGTGACGACCACTCACAGGAAGGGTATGGGGTGACGACCACTCACAGGAAGGGTATGGGGTGACGACCACTCACAGGAAGGGTATGGGGTGACGACCACTCACAGGAAGGGTATGGGGTGACGACCACTCACAGGAAGGGTACGGAGTGACGACCACTCACAGGAAGGGTATGAGGTGACGACCACTCACAGGAAGGGTATGAGGTGACGACCACTCACAGGAAGGGTATGGGGTGATGACCACTCACAGGAAGGGTATGGGGTGACGACCACTCACAGGAAGGGTATGGGGTGACGACCACTCACAGGAAGGGTATGGGATGACGACCACTCACAGGAAGCATATGGAGTGACGACCACTCACAGGAAGGGTATGGAGTGACGACCACTCACAGGAAGGGTATGGAGTGACGACCACTCACAGGAAGGGTATGGGGTGACGACCACTCACAGGAAGGGTATGGGGTGACGACCACTCACAGGAAGGGGTATGGAGTGACGACCACTCACAGGAAGGGTATGGAGTGACGACCACTCACAGGAAGGTATGGGGTGACGACCACTCACAGGAAGGGTATGGGGTGACGATCACTCACAGGAAGGGTATGGGGTGACGACCACTCACAGGAAGGGTATGGGGTGACGACCACTCACAGGAAGGGTATGAGGTGACGACCACTCACAGGAAGGGTATGGGGTGATGACCACTCACAGGAAGGGTATGGGGTGATGACCACTCACAGGAAGGGTATGGGGTGACGACCACTCACAGGAAGGGTATGAGGTGACGACCACTCACAGGAAGGGTATGGGGTGATGACCACTCACAGGAAGGGTATGGGGTGATGACCACTCACAGGAAGGGTATGGGGTGACGACCACTCACAGGAAGGGTATGGGGTGACGACCATATGGGGTGACGACCACTCACAGGAAGGGTATGGGGTGACGACCACTCACAGGAAGGGCATTGGGGAGTACAAAGTAACGCTATCAAACTGTTGCAACTCTTTCTCTGCCTCGCTACTCTCACCATCTCTCTTACCTTCCTCCTCCTTTTCCAGCTTCTTGTCGACTCACTGTATTCCACACTAAAGACAACCCCACATTCCCATTCACATATAACACTAGCATATTCCAATTCCTTTACCATTCCTATTACCACCATTATCATATTTCCATATAATTACCATTATAACATTCCCATATACTTACCATCGTAACATTCCTATTTTTTTCACCATTATACAATTTCTATGTCACCTCATCTCTTAACATTCACTTTCTTTATGTATTTTTATCTCAAATCACTGTAAAGTTACCCGTGGAACTTGTTCAACGCAATTAAGCTAAGCGTTGACTTGCGTTTACCGTATGGAGGATCGAGCATCAACGTCTCCATGTAATTGAACCAGATGTGCATTAAAGCTTCGCGCGCGCACACACACACATACATTATATATATATACACACACACACATATATATATATATATATATATATATATATATATATATATATAGCTACTTCACAACTAACAATACCCAACTGTACCCCAGTAGAAATCACGTCGACTTCTTTCGGTTATCTTAGATTAAATGAGCATAATTTAACGCAATTGTATGCCTATAACAATTGTGTTTAGGGGCTCATGTATAATAATTTGTACAGCAGTATGTAATGGAGCTGAATAAAGCTTATTTTATCTCCACTTCATAAGCAATAACTCTTAGCGTTCCTTCTAAAGTGCTCTCTCGTCCTCCTCTCTTCTCTACCCTTCCTTCCTTCTTTCTGTCTTGCCAGTGGGTACGAAGCTTCTCATCACCCCTCGGCAGAGCTCTTACTGACCACAGTAATGTATATTATGCCGATAAGTTGAAGAAAAGGACATGTTTAAACACTCCCCATCCTCCTTTATCGTGAAATGCAGACGCAAGGCGCAGAGTATCTTACACGCCACTCCCACTGTGAGGACCTCTCTAAGAAATTCTTAGTTCTCGTATGTGGTGAGGCTCTCACTAGGAGCAACATAAACGTGACTAATATAATCACTTCCACTACTATGAAATACCTTACTAAGAAGAGACTATCTCTCCACCGGCTTCCGGGACTGGAGTCTACACTATCCTGTACGGATATTGTGATAAGAAATCATAAGAAAAGCTAGGAAAACCTATCAATCAGGCTTAAAGTATAAAGCAGTGATAACCATAGCAAAGCTTGCGTTGTCCACGGAGATACTGAAGGCTACCTAATGAATTAAAGATACCCCCAACTAGCTTTTAACGAACCTGAATTAAGAATGATTCGGTGCTAATAAGCCCCTCTCATCACCGTTTCCAACACCATAAACTACATGATCCTTGACCACGCCTCGCCACGCCCACATTGCAGCACAACGATCAGGTGATCTCACTTCTGCGAGGTCTACCCTGACCTAACATCTGCTTATGCTTGACCTGAACTCTCTTACCTCACCTATAAATAATGTATTTCTTGTTCTATGCGTCACTGGAGTGAACAAGGTCACAGACATATGTACCTATTAAAATATCTTAATTCTTTCCTCCCTTCCTAAACCTGTTCTGCCCTTCCTCCCTTCCATCCTTTATTTATCCCTCCCTCCCTTCCTTTCTTTGGTACCCTCTTTCTTGTCTTTCTTCCTCGCTAGTTCTCCCCTCGACTCACCCCAGCTGGGTTGCCACACTGCCCTGCGTATTTGCCCTTTCTTTACTTAGCTTGCTTCCTCTCTCACTCACTCTCTCATACATACACACATAACCTTATCAACATAATTCCGTCTCATCCCCCCCCTCACTCTTTCCCTATTAGGCTTTAAGCGTACCCTTGCCTGTGGTGAATATCTTCCCTCAGTCTGCTCCCCTCGACTCTGGTAGGCCTAAACTTCCCTCACTTCTACCCTCGTGCTCATCTTTAGTCCCTTAGAATTTTCTCCTTCCCTGAGTTTCTACAGTTTTCCCCTCTCTCTGTGACTCTTCCCCTTCAACTCCTCCTCACAATTAAGAAACGTGTCCTCCCCTCTCTCCTTCCCGTCAGTTTGCTCCCGTTTCCCCTCTGCTGTGGTCTCTCTTTCCTCCTTTTCAACAGCCTTGAATCGTGTGAAGGGTTATCGGTCCAAATAAGACGCACCCCTTCCTTCACAGGATCCAACTGCTTACCTTCCCTACCCTTCCCATTTCCTAAGCGCTGCAGAAGAATATAATGAAACAAAATAATGATAACCAATCCTGCCCCAGCCATGCCTTGCCCGACTACTTCACTCTTTTCTTTCTCCTTACCATTACAGTAGTTTCTTACTTCTTTCCGTCTGCTTGTCTGTCTCGTGTGCGCTGCCTTACTCTATACGATATTTACAGAGTGGGAACACTCTTAGTGTGCTTGTATCTTTCTGTACCTCATAGTTAAATAACAGAAACAGAAGCTAGTAATGGTTTCACGTCCTATTCAGTTACAATGGATGGGATGTGTATATAAAGTAATAAATCTGTAATCCTGAAAGACTTCATTAGAAAGATGAGGACATCAAGTGTTCCATTATGGGTTTAATAGTTACGACCTACGACACCTTCAAAGATTTCCTTCCAACAGATCTGGAGCTGGTAGTTAAATGGACATAAGTGCAACTTATAAAATATTGACTGCGTTTACGTTTCACTCACAAAGAACTAGGTGAAGCCAATAATAAATAATTATTAATCAGATCTGAAATTGTCTTTACTTCCATAATTAAGCTCCCTTTTCCCCAACGAACCTCAACCACCACCGAGAGAGGCGCCCCCCGACCCCCCTTCTTTCCGTGGAAGTTGGGGGCGCGAGGTATAGTTTGCCCTCCCCTCACACCGCCATTGTTGCTACCCTAAGCCAGGCCACTCACTCATGGAGGGTAGCACCCGCCTCAGTTCCCTGCACCTCATTTCCTCTCAAGATGCCGGCTCTTTTTTATGGCTTATAAATAGACTTAGGTGATTTGAGTCCTACGATAATTTAATTACTATATTTTGTATTAAATTATACACCCAATTTTTTTATTTTTAAATAGTTCTAGTATAATAAGAAATGGTAAAAAAAAAAATAATGGTAAAATTTAAGCTTACCTGGAGAGTTTACCTGGAGAGAGTTCCGGGGGTCAACGCCCCCGCGACCCGGTCTGTGACCAGGCCTCCTTAGGTCAGTGTCCCAGGATGCGACCCACACCAGTCGACTAACACCCAGGTACCCATTTTACTGATGGGGAACATAGACAACAGGTGGAAAGAAACACGTCCAATGTTTCTACTCTGGCTGGGAATCGAACCCAGGCCCTCACCGTGTGAAGCGAGAGCGTTAACCACCAGAACCCCTGTAAGAAATAACATATATTGCATGTTTGCATAATATTTAACGAGTAAAATAGAAACTATTACTTGACCCCAAAGTAAATGGAGAAAGGTGCAGATCTTGGGATTTATTGCTGCATACAAGAATGATAATAAGAGTGAAACAATTCTGTAGAATGTTGGATAAACTGGCCTTTCTACCTGTAAATGAAGTGGCCAATGGAATGAAATATGTGATGGAGAATGTACCTGATGTTAAATGACTGGAAAACCTAGTGAACTATTTCAATAGCACCTACTGTATGTGTTTGGTTCTCTTCGTTGCATCTACCCACCAGTTCTTCCTGATGGAAAAAATTCAACTATACGCATGAGTCACCTGTTCATGTATCGCGTGGTGGGGTAGGGATTAATCTAGCAAGTACGCCGTTGATACTAAAACTTTCTGGAGTTCTAAGCCATTGTTTTGGACAGGGGATTAAAGGATGCCTCGAGTAAGTAAATTTCTGAAAATAACTGTCCTTCAGTAACAATCTAGCTTCTTTTCATCCCCTTTGGTATCCTTACGATTTGTGGTGAACTACACAAATGTTAACTAGGTTGTCTTTGCTACATGCATATTTGTGTTCCCTAAACTGCTGGTTCAAACTCTTGTGCATTTCTCGCACATACACCTTACTGCAACCACCACATTGTATGACAAACCCCAACGCTAATTTCAGCCGCCCTGGTAGACCTCTTCTTTACCACGCCTAAGTTTTATGGAAGACACATTCAATTTGTGATAGCGAGAGCCTGAGCGACGTTACTGAACATGTCGCCCACTAGCTGATTGACTGACTTGATTGGTGAATGTTCTTGTATAACTGTGTTGATAATGAGAAGGGCACTCCTCCTGCAGCCCGAGATAAAAAGGGGTAAAAACTGGAGGCGTGTAAATACACTTTAAAAATGATAATATTTCTCTTCGAGAAAATGTGAGCTGCAAATCCTATGGACTCCTGAGGAAGAATCCGATCACTACTACTCATCCCTCTGTAGTATCCAGTCGTCAGTTTGTTCAGTCTGGTAATCGCGAGGCTAATGGACACATGTTTTCAGTGGCGCAACCACGGGGTAGATGTGGGGGAGGAGAGGGCAGGGAGGTAATGGCGCTAAAGCCCCTTCAGATGTAAATACTTTTCAATCAATGTCTGATTTTCACTATACTGTACTGACTAATTATGACGAATGAACGACAGCTTAAGAAATTTCGCATACATACTGAAAATTATATATTATTAAAAACGATTTCCTTGTTTTTTTTCAGCACCTAATGGTTTTTAAGCCCACCCCTAGACTGAAACCCTGGGAAGTTTTAAAATGTCGAGAGACTACTGCAACAATTAATCTGCACTGTGTACGTATTCGTGTAAGAAATTACAATAAAACGCGTGATTGCAAATATGAAAAAAATACCACACTGAAAATAGGAGATAAAACCTGAGTGCTTTCATGTACTTACACGCATATGTTCAGAGGAAGATGTGTGTAAGCACAAGAAAGCACTCAGGTTTCATTTCCTATTTTCACTGGTATTTTTTTTGTATGTATTCATGTATGTATTTTAAAGTATACATGTAATCTAAATTTCTCTCCCCTCTCCTTCTCTTTCTTCTCTCCCATAAGAAATTTTTGTTGTCCCTCTTCTGTGAGATGGCAGTTCAAAAGTAGTAGTAACTCCAGTTCTGCTGGAACGAAACTTTTGAAGCTCCCGTAGCTGCTGAACTTTTAAAGAATATTTAACAATATCCTCATTACCTTACTGAAGTCTTCCAGCTCAAGCTGAACGATTTTCAACACAATATGAAATCCGCCCTGTGATGGAAAATGACAGGGAAACATAGCTTCTCTTCCCCCCTATGTAGCTATCACAGGAAAAAAAGCTAGCAGCACATTACCGATGTATCGTATTTTGCAAAAAAAAAAAAAATCCCCCCTCAGCTGATCAGTGTTATCAGGCCTTCACAGCCCTTACTGTCGGCTACAACAGCGAGGGGAGCTGTGTGGGAGGTGAGGGGAGGATGGATGGGAAGTGAGGGGAGAGATGATGGGCGGTGAGGGGAGAATTGATGGGAGGTGAAGGGAAAGATGATGCGGGGAAAGGGTAGCTGAAGTCCCCACTGCCATCAACATGGGTCTCTCCCCTCACTAGGCTGGGGAAACAGTCAGGCTGAGTAGCTAAGTCTATTTTAAGAACAGGATTCAAGGTTTATCAGAGTTTGTTTTTCTATCACACGATTTTTCTATTATCATATAAAGGATAAACAAGAAGTTTAAACATTGTATTTCTCTTTAGTTAAGTTGTTAGCTTTAAATCCTACCAAAGAATTAGGGTTTGTTTATATGTCATGCAGAATAGGTAAAACTTGCGATTTCGGCTTAAACAGCAACGCTCTTCTCGCCGTATAATAAGGCAAGCAAAAATTTGTGAATGAATAATTTCGTAAAAATCATTTTGAACCTAACGAAACAAATATATTTCATTGTGTTTGTTTATTATTAAATTACTGTAAACTTATCTAAAATATATTTAGTTAGATTAGGCTAAATTAAATTGCTAATATGGTTAGGTAAGTTTTCTAAGGTTCTTTTCGTACAAAAATATATCTTTAAACATATAAGAGAAAATTTTAGAAAGGACTTAATTTTAAATGAGCTCTTGCTAATTGACCAGTTTACCTATTCGGCACTATATATATATATATATATATATATATATATATATATATATATATATATATATATATATATATATATATATATTATATGTAGTATTATAGGTAGTAGGTTGGTAGACAGCAACCACCCAGGGAAGTACTACCGTCCTGCCAGATGACTGTGAAACAGAAACCTGTAACTGTTTTGCATGATGGTAGGATTGCTGGTTTCTTTTTCTGTCTCATAAACACGCTAAATAACAGGGATATCTTGCTACTCCTACTTACACTTTGGTCACACTTCACAGACACGCACATGCATATATATATATACATACATCTTGGTTTTTCTCCTTTTTCTAAATAGCTCTTGTTCTTTTTTATTTCTTCTATTGTCCATGGGGAAGTGGAAAAGAATCTTTCCTCTGTAAGCCATGCGTGTCGTATGAGGCGACTAAAATGCCGGGAGCAATGGGCTAGTAACCCCTTCTCCTGTATACATTTACTAAAAAAGAGAAGAAGAAAAACTTTATAAAACTGGGATGCTTAAATGTGCGTGGATGTAGTGCGGATGACAAGAAACAGATGATTGCTGATGTTATGAATGAAAAGAAGTTCGATGTCCTGGCTCTAACCGAAACAAAGCTGAAGGGGGTAGGAGAGTTTCAGTGGGGGGAAATAAATGGGATTAAATCTGGAGTATCTGAGAGAGTTAGAGCAAAGGAAG
>NC_091357.1:16483333-16528333 GCF_038502225.1 Cherax quadricarinatus
GTTCTCCTCAGATGCCTCGGATTTCAGATACTCGTCTCTACGTGGTAAATAATTCGTCTGATACACGTGCAGTAAGTTATATAGTGTTTGGTGTCATATTCTGCACAATCTGATAAACGTTTTGTAGAGATTTGTTCAGTAAGTTGACATATTTTAAAGAATATAACAAATTCTCGTAGGTTTTTCCAGCAGTGAGATACATATATACAATGGCTGTTTGTCGACAGTAATGAAGAAAAGATAGATTCAGAACAGGTTTTTATTGTCAAAATGTTTCGTTCTGTGTAGATGTTTATTAAGTCACTGACCTGGTGATGCTCTGCACGGTGAAACTTTGCCCCACTAAACTCTTGCACTTTACCTACGTCTTTTCAACAGTAAAATGCAGACGAAAATATAAATTATGTTCCTATTCTTCAGTCTCAGAATTAGGAACACAACTTTTTATATTAATGCAGTTTTTGTCGTCTACATGAAGCTTGTGTGACCAACGCATGTGTATCATCATCAAGCATATACGAGCAGGTCAGCAGCTTGCAGGCTGTCGTGCATTTGCGAGTGTTCAAAATGCATGTGCAGTCTGACCGGCAAGTTCAATCACTCCTGCATGATATTTACACCAAGGATCGGCTCTGAGGTCGGAGAACCTGTCATCCATTGGGTAACAAGGCTTCCTTCTTCGTTTATTAAGCAACCATGTCTTTCAGTGGGGTCAGGAATGTCAGGGGAATTCTCGAGGCTGCCTCTCCAGATGGCAGCCTCAGAGTTAGCTAGAAGTTTGTATTGCAGCATTGTCTTTACATGGTTATACCTACCCAGACGTCATGTTTCCAAGGAAGAGAGGGAGTGCCTTTGTGCTGTTGAAAGTTTTTTTTTTTTATTTAAGACGTTAGAGCTACCCTTCAGTTCATCGAATCAATTCGTACTTCTTCCTTTTACCAAGGCTGGTGTAAGGGTATCAGGAAGGAGGATGGGGCTGGTGTAAAGCGATTGGCTATTTTTGACCAGACGTTTGGTAAGATGGAGGAGGAAGAAGCATAGGTAAGGATGGAATATGGGAAAATGGGTGGGTTGGGGTGGGTAGAGGGGGTAATAAAGGTAAGTGACCTAACCACTTTGGTGCGAGGGTGTAAGGGTATCAGGAAGTAAGGAGGGTGAGCCTGGTGGATGGTGTAAGGGTATCAGGAAGTAAGGAGGGCGGGGCTGGTGGCTGGTGTAAGGGGTTCCGGTAGTTATGACTGAACCATTGTATTGTCGGGTCTGCTGTCGTCACGTACTGTAAACCTCGCCAGCTCCCAGCTCTCACTTCACTTAACGCTTTCTTCTGTGAACTCCCTTTAAGGAAAAGGGTGTGCCTTGAAGGTAGTTAAGGGCTCCCGATCCAGTGAAAATAAATCCGAGATTAATATACATTATGTACATTTTACGTGCCCCTAATATATGTCCCGTGATGGACACAGTAAAAAAAAAATTGTATGTGATCGAAGCCTAAATAAGGATTTGCTTGTTACTCTTTCAAGAATCAAGCATGATTAACTACCATTTTCCAACTGCTGTATAATACCAATGGTTTTTAGAGCTTCACCATTGTTATAAGGTCTTCCTTACATCAACGATACCTTTATTAGCTGTTGCTAGCACCGTGTCATTTAGCTGTCAGATGAGTTTGTTTGCATTAAAAGCTAGCGAGTACAAGAGGTTCATATTAATTCGCAAAATAACTGATAAATAAAACTAATTGTATGTCAATCTCTGCGCGATCCGACTTAATCCCCGTATTCTATAATACCAGTCCTCTCTGCCTCAGTGCATGTGATTGTAATAGTGCAGAGTGTGGCAAACGTGGTTAGTGCTGTTAAATATTAGCTTCGATGATTTGAAGGGAATCAGAAGAGGCATTCACAAGTCGTATGGAAACTGATATCCAAATTTCTTCAATAACAAAGATAAATTAGAGAGACGTAGAATGAACATAAGAACATAAGAAAGAAGGAACACTGCAACAGGCCTGCTGACCCATGCAGAGCAGGTCCATGTCTTCCCCCGGATTAGCCCATAAGATATCATTGAAGTGTATAAGTGGATGATGGGTATAAACAAAGGTGATTTTAATAAAGTACTGAGGGTGTCGAACCAGGTAAGAAGCAGAAATAATGGATTTAAGTTGAATAAATTTAGATTTAGAAAGGACATAGGTAAGTACTGGTTTTCTAACAGAGTTGTGGATGTGTGGAACAATCTCCCGAGTAGGGTGATCGAGGCTAGGACCTTGGGTGGATTTAAAAAGAGACTGGACAAATATATGAGTGGGAGGGGCTGGGTTTGATTGGTGTCATTGGGTACGGGAGGATATTCTTGGGAAGCTTGAAGTACGGGTCGTTTTGGTAAGGACGTGCCTTGTATGGGTCAGTAGGCCTTCTGCAGTGTTCCTTCATTCTTATGTTCTTAATTCAGATCTTTTAGAGGTACGAAAGAGACCAATAGTCTAAAATACACAAGCACATAAAGTTTGAAGCCACTCAGATGTTGCACCGTCAGGTAATCAGCATGGAAGACTTGAAGCTAATTGTTACTACGTCATGAAAGAATGGAGAAAAAAACAGGATTGGATTACAAGACATATTTAACCACTTAATAGAATGTAAAGCAAATGTAAGAGATCTGCGAATGATAATGTCAGAAGAACTCATATTCAAAGAATACAACAATGTCATTTTCACATCTTCAAGAAAAATGGTAGATTGGACAACGAGAACCTTCAAAATAAAAAAAAATGTTAACCAGTGATGATATTCTTCAGGTCACTCGTTCTTTCTAGGCTGGAATATTGCTGTGTACTAATGGTTCCCTTCAAGGCAGACGATATTGCTGACCTGAAAAATATACAGAGATCCTTGACAGCTCATATAAACTCACTCACCTAAATTAGTGGGAGCGCTTGAAGTCTTTAGAACTGTACTCCTGAGAAAGTAGGCGAGAAAGATACAGCAATTTACACCTGAAAGATACTGGAGGGATTGGTCCTAAACCTTCACACCGAAATTATTATTTATAAACACAAAAGGCTTGGCAGACGGCGCAGGATACCTGCAGTGAGAAGCAGGGGAGTGGTGAACACACAGAAAGAACTCATTATATATTTAGGGACCACGACTCTTCAACGTCCTCCCTTCATAATTAAGGGGAATTACCAACAAAGCCCTAGCTGTCTTCAAAAGACAACTGGACAGGTTCCTCAAAACATTTCCTGATGATCCGGGTTGTAGCGCATACGTTGGACTGTGGGCGGCGGGCACTTACAGCTTGATTGATCAAGTCAGCAACCAGGAGGCCTAGTCCCAGACCGGGCCGCGAGGGGTCCGGGCAGACATCATGTACAGTGTAGTAGGCATCATGTCACAACAAAGCTAGTCAACCAGTGGTTATCACAGTGCTGGTCATGCAGTGATTGTAACAAAAGTACTGGTCAACCAGTGGCTGTCACAACAGCGCTGGTCAACCACTGGTTGTCACAACAACACTGGTCAACCAGTGGTCGTCACAGCAGTGCTAGTCAACTAGTGGTTGTCACAACAGTGCTGCTCAACCAGTGGTTGTCACAGTAATTTTGGTCAACCAGTGGTTACCACAATGCTGGTCAACCAGTGGTCGTCACAACAACACTGGTCAACTAGTGGTCGTCACAACAACAGTGGTCCTCTTAAGATGCATACCTCATCTAAACGTCTGGCGATGCTTACTAATTAATGAACCAGCTAATTATTAACTACCTTCCCAGGGTATCCTGTTCGCTAATAAGATCTTTCTGTGATTAATTAAAACCAGAGATAATGCGCTGGAGTGAGGCTCCGCTAACCTGGTCTCCTTAACCACACAATAGGAGGACCATTGTTAACCTGGTCTCCTGAGCCACACAATACAGGTCTCCTTGTCTCCTTAACCACACAATAGGAGGACCATTGTTAACCTGGTCTCCTGAGCCACACAATACAGGTCTCCTGGCCTCCTGAACCACACCATACGAGGACCATTGTTAACCTGGTCTCCTGAGCCACACAATACAGGTCTCCTGAGCCACACAATACAAGGACCATTACTAACCTAGTCTCCTGAACCACACAATACAAAGACCATTACTTACCTAGTCTCCTGAGCCACACAATACAAGGACCATTACTAACCTAGTCTCCTGAGCCACACAATACAAGGACCATTACTAACCTAGTCTCCTGAGCCACACAATACAAGGACCATTACTAACCTAGTCTCCTGAGCCACACAATACAAGGACCATTACTAACCTAGTCTCCTGAGCCACACAATACAATGACCATTACTAACCTAGTCTCCTGAGCCACACAATACAAGGACCATTACTAACCTAGTCTCCTGAACCACACAATACAAAGACCATTACTTACCTAGTCTCCTGAACCACACAATACAAAGACCATTACTTACCTAGTCTCCTGAGCCACACAATACAAGGACCATTACTAACCTAGTCTCCTGAGCCACACAATACAAGGACCATTACTAACCTAGTCTCCTGAGCCACACAATACAAGGACCATTACTAACCTAGTCTCCTGAGCCACACAATACAAGGACCATTACTAACCTAGTCTCCTGAACCACACAATACAAAGACCATTACTTACCTAGTCTCCTGAGCCACACAATACAAGGACCATTACTAACCTAGTCTCCTGAGCCACACAATACAAGGACCATTACTAACCTAGTCTCCTGAGCCACACAATACAAGGACCATTACTAACCTAGTCTCCTGAGCCACACAATACAAGGACCATTACTAACCTAGTCTCCTGAGCCACACAATACAATGACCATTACTAACCTAGTCTCCTGAGCCACACAATACAAGGACCATTACTAACCTAGTCTCCTGAACCACACAATACAAAGACCATTACTTACCTAGTCTCCTGAACCACACAATACAAAGACCATTACTTACCTAGTCTCCTGAGCCACACAATACAAGGACCATTACTAACCTAGTCTCCTGAGCCACACAATACAAGGACCATTACTAACCTAGTCTCCTGAGCCACACAATACAAGGACCATTACTAACCTAGTCTCCTGAGCCACACAATACAAGGACCATTACTAACCTAGTCTCCTGAACCACACAATACAAAGACCATTACTTACCTAGTCTCCTGAGCCACACAATACAAGGACCATTACTAACCTAGTCTCCTGAGCCACACAATACAAGGACCATTACTAACCTAGTCTCCTGAGCCACACAATACAAGGACCATTACTAACCTAGTCTCCTGAGCCACACAATACAAGGACCATTACTAACCTAGTCTCCTGAACCACACAATACAAAGACCATTACTTACCTAGTCTCCTGAGCCACACAATACAAGGACCATTACTAACCTAGTCTCCTGAGCCACACAATACAAGGACCATTACTAACCTAGTCTCCTGAGCCACACAATACAAGGACCATTACTAACCTAGTCTCCAGAGCCACACAATACAAGGACCATTACTAACCTAGTCTCCTGAGCCACACAATACAAGGACCATTACTAACCTAGTCTCCTGAGCCACACAATACAAGGACCATTACTAACCTAGTCTCCTGAGCCACACAATACAAGGACCATTACTAACCTAGTCTCCTGAGCCACACAATACAAGGACCATTACTAACCTAGTCTCCTGAGCCACACAATACAAGGACCATTACTAACCTAGTCTCCTGAGCCACACAATACAAGGACCATTACTAACCTAGTCTCCTGAGCCACACAATACAAGGACCTTTGCTTGGTATAGAGCTCTTGTTGACGGAATTGGAGCTTCCTTCCTTTTGCTCATATTCAACTTGATTTCCTCCCATTCCCCGAATGCAATATGAACTCTTACAAATTTAGTTCTTCCCAATGAATATACAAACACAACATCGCTGTCAGCTTTTTCCATTGTGGTTGCAGACGAGCGAGGTTTAATATGCAGGAGTGTGGTGGTCTGGCTGTGGTCTGTATACAGCCAGAACCCGCAGCTCCAGACTACTGCCCTTCTCAACACCTTAATATATATTCATTGGAGATCCCTAAGTGGCTGCACGGGACGCCATGAATTGATAAAATGCTATTAAAGTTACCTGCCTTGGTTGTTAACTTCGACGTCCCTCTCAAATATATTTTATTATATTTCCATTATCTTCCTTTATGTTTCCTCTGCAGACAGCATTGTGTGTGTGTGTGTGTGTGTGTGTGTGTGTGTGTGTGTGTGTGTGTGTGTGTGTGTGTGTGTGTGTGTGTGTGTGTGTGTGTGTGTGTTCACAATTCTCATGAAAACTGAATACATAAACCATACAGTAATGGGGTAAAGGTTGGGCATTAGTTTTATACTCACACCAACGTCTCTGCAGTGAGGATATACACGTGTTACACATTTTCCTTATGTCACCCTTCATTACATTAAAAATGGCATACACGCGAGGTTATGAGCATCTTAGCACTACTAGGTATGGATGCTCAGTTTCCATTCATGGGGTGTCAAACATACTAGCGTGGGTAAACCAGTGGATCCTTGACCAGTTACATTTGATGAAGACTCGTTTTAGGAGATGCTTGTCTTGTTTTCTCACGAATATACCACCAGCACTAAAACCCCCACCTACCCACTACCCACCTTCCACCACCCACCATTACACCTACATACTACCCACCTTCCACCTTCCCACTACTCATCATCCACCTACCCACCCCTACAATCCACTTACCCACTACCCACTAACCTTCACCCACGATTCACCAACGTGAATCGTTGAGTGTACTGCAAAAACACAAGCTTTCACTCTTCTAAGTGTGGGAATACGATAATGTTTGTTTCGGAAATTGTATGTCGTCTGGCGAGTCTGTAGAGTACATGTTTTACTTTTAAGGTCCTCGTCAGTAAATACAATATGTCCATTTAAGTGCTTCCTTATGAAAATAATAATAATAATACGTCTGAGAATTTATTAATATTAAAGCAGTCGTGTTTGTGAGCAGCAAGAACACGAGTATCTGGTAACAAACTCACTCCGTTGTTGACAGCCATGTCTTCCTGTTTTTGTAATGTTTTGTTTGAGGTTTTATCAGTGACAACCCATGACCATCTATGAAATATGATGAATTAGCTAGATCCTCCAGACTGAGGAATGAAGATTTTTTTTATTAGGTTTAAAGCCTGTCACAGACCGGGCCGCGGGGGCGTTGACCCCCGGAACTCTCTCCAGGTAAACTCCAGGTAAACTACACAAGAGTCGTGAAAGTTGCATATTACCTGGTCACCACCAGTCAATAATAGTTTAATCCCTAAAATAGGAGTTGGTCGTCTCTCATTACACACACACACACACACACACACACACACACACACACACCCACACACACACACACATACACTCTGTGTGTGTGTGTGTGTGTGAAGAAGCGGGGCCAGGAGCTATGAACTGACCCCTGCATCCACAAATAGGTGACTACACACACACACACACTAAAAGACATACACAGGTCAATATATACTGTACATACGCTGATGAATGTGCACCTTTCGGTATATATACCCTTCAGGATGAAGTATATTCCGATGTACCCAAGTAAGGCAGTGTTTATCTTGTTTGACTGCGTTAGCGATAACGTTAATGTACACCTGTGAGACTCCCTAAGTAAACAGCTTTGCTTGTAGCTGGGCCTTTGTTGACAAAGATGTATTACTATCAGTTGTTTAGATAGCTAACGACCCAGTTTAGGTATCTCACTTGTACCTGATTTCTCGAATTTATTCAGAGGAATGTTGTTACTAATGTTATCAGGTGCTTGAGAGAACAAAAAAAAAGAAAAAAAAGGGCGACAGGTTTTTATATATAAAATGATAGTGATGTGCCGAAGTTTCAATAAGTAATTCCTTCTCAAGCACATTAAACTGTATGAACATGTGTAAGTTTTGTAGATATTAGTGGATGTTACACAGATAACCTGTACATAGGAGATAGAACGTTAGGACGACGTTTCGGTCCGACTTGAACCATTTACAAGTCGGACCGAGACGTCATCGTAAGCTTCTCTCTTGTTTGCGGGTTGTTTGTGTAGTGTTCCAGTCACGGTATTGTGCCTTTTTGTTATTGATGATAGATACAAATTCTGTAGTTTCCTATCACCTGTAGACCTTAGTTTCTGTATTTAGGAATTCATCCAACTTTATTATCTGTTTTGGATGATTAGATTGATTAGAGAGTTGTTCAAGGTAATCAGAGCAGTTGTTACGAGGATAACTAGTTGCTTTCTTAAGTCGTATAGGTAATACGCTCACTCAAGTTTTCTTTAATATCGTATTTGGTAAATATTTCTCTTTGTAGTAGCTTCCACTCAGTTTCTCACCCCTCTTTAATAACCTATACGGAGGGTACAAGTGTGTTTGTGCGTCAGAGGTCAGCCTCTGCTCCTGGCGCCTCCCCTTCGCTCATTTCACTCTACTGGCTTCAGGAGCGTTATCATACCTCTGAAGAAATATTTCGCTTCCTAACATTCCCGAGACTTATCTGCATTTTCAGTTGCCAGCTGTACCCTCGTGTTTCTGTTTATCACCTCACCAACAATCTATCCCTGGCTACCTTATCAGTTCCTCTCAGTATTTTCTACGTTGTTGTCTTACTGCATTTCGTCTTTTTTTTTCTAGTGTCGTCAGGTTTACCTTCTTAATCTCTCCTCATAATACACACTTCTTAGTTCTGAGTTGTCTAATCTCGTTGCCGACCTCTGCACTTTCTCAAGTTTCTTGACATATGTTGTGGGTTCTATACTGGTGCTGCATACTCCAATGTAGGCCTAACGTATCCCGCTTAGTGTTGCGAATGGCTCCTTGTTTAGATTCCTAAAAGCTTAATCAGCTAGACGTGCGTTTACTGTCGCAGTTATTCGGTTAATGTACGCCTCAGGTGATATGCTCAGTGCAGTGCTCACTCCGAGGGCTTCATTTGGTGAGGATTGTGACTCTTGTCCCGCAAGCCTGTACTCCGTATGTGATCTTTATTACCCATCCCTAATCTCATAATTTTGCACTTTCTGGGGTTGAATTCTAGCATCCACGTGTCAGACCACACCTGCAGCCTGTCTAGGTTCATTTGAAGTCTTTCTTGGTTCTCACCTCTTTACATTCTCCTCACTAGTTTCATATCATCTGAGAGTAGGGATACCTCTGACTTTGTCCGTTCCGTCATGTTGCTCACGTATGCAGAAAATAATACTCGTACTCGTCACATGCGTCCATTCCGATACCTCTTCTCGGACAATCACTTGTTGTTTCCTTCTTGTTAAATATTCCTTGATACATTGTAGTGCCTCCGCTGTTATTCCTGCCTTCTATAGATTTTGGCCCAACCTCTTGTGCGATACTGTATCAAAAGTCTGCTTACAGACCAAAAATATGCAATCTACCCATCCCTCTCTCTCCTACCTCACTTCTGTTACCTTGTCATAAAACTTGAGTAGGTTTGTAAGACAAGATTTGCCAACTTTAAAGTCGTACTGGTTGTTGGTGCTCCACCAATTTTCTCCAGATGTTCTCCATACATACTTTGTATGTCAGTGACGCTGGCATACACTACCGGTCTGTCCCCTCCCTTTCTTAAATATTGGGACTGCGTTTGCTGTCTTCCACACATCTGGTAGTTGCTCTGTGTCGAATGACTTTGTGTGTGTACTCACCTGTATATGGTTGCAGGGGTCGGGTCTCAGCTCCTGTGTGTATTCACCTATTTGTGGTTGCAGGAGTCGAGTCTTAGCTCCTGTGTATGTGTGTGTATTTATATATGTGTATGTGGGAGGAGTGGTGGTCACCATAACAACGCTGGTCAGGGGGACGCTTCGCCGACTTAACATTCCATCAACCAGCTCACCACTGCAACCTCTACCATTATCACCTCTTCCACTTTTACTCACCTTTCAGAAGTCGTCAGAGTGAAGGTAATGCCTCAACCACTGGTCATTGTGTCTTTTAAAATGTTGAGCAAAGCTCAGACCTGTGCAACCCAATTGTCCTCAAAGATTTGTTAAGTTATACCATGAAATAAGGAAATATCCTAGACTTCACCTTACGAAAGCAGACAAAGCAAATGCGACAGTAATTATGGACAAGGTAGATTATAGGGGGGAAAATAACATTTTATTAGAAAACAGGGAAACTGACGTGCCCTTAAGTATGAGAGTCATCGTTCCTTGTGAGATTTAAGTATGAGAGTCATCGTTCCTTGTGAGATTTAAGTATGAGAGTCATCGTTCCTTGTGAGATTTAAGTATGAGAGTCATCGTTCCTTGTGAGATTTAAGTATGAGAGTCATCGTTCCTTGTGAGATTTACCCACCTTAATCAGTGTGGATATTGGAAGACCATTGACCTCATACAGTCCATGTGTTATAGTTAGAGGAAAGTGAAGGAGAGAAGTGCAGGAATGGTAGTAGTAGTTAGTAAGGCTCTGACTAGCGCTGGGTATGCAGGTCGAGTAATGTCTTGACCAGTCTGGCAGATACTGGGATTGCATTACCGTGGCTGTGTATGAAAATCAGCGAATTTGAAGTGATCGCTGACTCCTGGGGAGATAGTGTAAGGACTTGGTCTATTACTGAAGGACAGTGGAGAACCTTGTGAGTACTGTGTTCTGGATTTTCCCCTCGGTATTAGCTTCTCTCTCGATAATATTAGTCCCTTTCCTGGTATATAGTACTTTTATTATTGGTGAGAGAAACAGAAGATTATTAATTGTAGAATAATTGTAATTGGAGAGTAACTGTGTATTGTTAATTGTAATTGTAGAGTAATTAAGTATTGTAATTGTAATTGTAAATTGCGAATTATGATATGGTAGTACGGTTGTTTCATTATCTCAGTAAATTACTGTAGTTTTATGGTAGACTTTAATTTTTCCTTTAACCTGACACTTAAACCTCCCCTTCCCCTTTATATACAGTATATAAATATACCATGTTTCGCATTTATCTATAATCCATGTCATACATTATTTTAAGATGTATTTGGCCGTTGGTGAACACTAATTGAGTGAAAGTAAATAGCTCATTGAAAAATAAGTGGAATGGACCTCTGAGCCATTATAGAGGGTGGCTTACTAGCAAGTAATAAGTGATTAATTAATTAAATCATTTAGTTAGATCAGAAGTAATCTGTGGATCGTGAGACTTTCACAGATTAAAAGGAACTATGAGGATGGTGATGGTGAGGATATGTGTGTGTGTGGCACCATGATGTATGTAGTAATGTTGTGTGTGTGTGAGGCAGTGATGTATATGTGTGGTACTGTGAGGGAATGGCACTGTGCGTGAATGGCACTGTGAGTAAATGACACTATGATGTGCGTGGCGCTGTGAGTGAATGGCACTATGTGTGTGGCACTGTGAATAAATGGCTCTATAATGTGTGTAGCACTGTGAGTAAATGGCACTATGATGTGTGTGGCGCTGTGAGTAAATGGCACTATATGTGTGGCACTGTGAGTAAATGGCACTGTGATGTGTGTGACACTGTGAGTAAATGGCATTATGATGTGTGTGGCGCTGTGAGTGAATGGCACTATGTGTGTGGCACTATGATGTGTGTGGCACTGTGAGTGAATGGCACTATGATGCGTGTGGCACTGCAGTGCTTATGTGAGAGTAGCGTGCCGAGTTACAGCAACTTGCTCACGCAACAGCCACCTGACACAATAATATCAGAACAGTGTGGCCTCACGTGATGGACGGTCAAATTAGTGGCGTGAATTTATTCAGCGTTTTATGGAGTGTTAATGTGGTAAGAAAGGATCAAAACGTCTACCGCTCCATCCATCACCAACGCTCTCTTCCCTCCTTATATTCACGCAGAATATATACACCGAGAAGAGATAGATTGTATGTCTCTTAGTGAAAATATGCTGAGAGTTTACGTTATTCCCTATTTTAATGATTAAAGTTTTCTTGGTTGGTGGTGGAAATGTGACATTGCATATTGACTCTCTTTTAGTCGACAGGTTTAAACCTCATTAACCAACCATTCTTCACATCGCCCCAAACGTTCCTAAAGCCACTCTTTAATCATTCTCACCCCCAGTTTTTCCTCACACTTGTAACGCGACTAACCTTCGTACATCACACTTCTAATACAACCGTCTATCTAACCACACCCTTAATACATCCCACCAGTTCACTTCGACGGACCTTCAGTTGATTCTAACATTCCTCTAACTCCCACATTCTTCCGTATCATTTATAAATCTCATCAACACTCTTCTGAGAAGTGAACCTCCACTTTTATGCAGACTCACGTCTTCACTGCAGGAGGCTGCAAGAGGAAAGAGTAACAGGCAATATTTTTGTTCATCAAAAAACCTCTTTAATATCTCAGGAAGATGGGCACCCATTGTGGTTTGGTTTTACTTTTCATCATCTCAGTTTACTCCGCCATTTTTCGTTCATTAACCTTGATAAATAGGGAATTAGAGGTTATTAGTGTTACGTGGCTATACCTTGTTATTTCTCCCAGATAGGGATCATCCCAAAGCATGATAACATGGCTTTTATTCATTCTCTTTAGTTATTTCATATTCAATTATCTTGACATCTTTGTTCGAACTGACTTAAAACTTACAAAATATTTTAGAATCATCTTCGTTTTATAAGTTCTTGAAATACAATACAAATAATTATACAGTATCCTGTTATAAATATACAGTATCCTGATACTTAAAATTATTGTGTCTTAATACGTATAACTATACATTAACATGATTCATATAATTATTCAGTAATCAGTCTGGTACGTTTAAAAATTCAGTATTGCAATACGTACGGTTATACAGTATTGTAAGACATGCAGTTATACAGTATTGTAAGACATGCAGTTATACAGTATTGTAAGACATGCAGTTATACAGTATTGTAAGACATGCAGTTATACAGTATTGTAAGACATGCAGTTATACAGTATTGTAAGACATGCAGTTATACAGTATTGTAAGACATGCAGTTATACAGTATTGTAAGACATGCAGTTATACAGTATTGTAAGACATGCAGTTATACAGTATTGTAATACATGTAGTTATACAGTATTGTAATATATGCAGTTATACAGTATTGTGATACAAATAATTATACGGAATTGTAGTACATACAGTTATATAGTATAGTAATACTTACAATTATACAATATTGTAATGTATGCAATTATACAGAATTGTAATACATACACTTATACACTATTGAAATACAGTTATACAACATTGTAATACATATTACATAGCATTGCAATACATATTATACTGCATTGTAATACATATTATACTGCATTGTAATACATATAATTATATAGCATTGCAATATATACATTTATACAGTATTGTAATATATGCAATTATACGGAATTGTAAGGCATACAATTATACATCATTGTCATACATACAGTTATACAGTATTGTAATACATTCATTTATACAGTTGTAATGTATACAGTTGTACAGCATTGTAGTACATACAATTATACAGTATTGTAATGTACAGAATTATATAGTATTGTAGTACATACAATTATACAGTATTGTAATGTATAGAATTATACAGCATTGTAATACATACGATTATACAGTATTGTGATACAATTATACAGTATTATATTACCTACAATTATACAGTGTTGTAATACATACGGTTATGCAGTGTTACACAAATAACCTGCACGTAGAAGAGAAGAGCTTACGGCGACGTTTCGGTCCGACTTGGACCATTTACAAAGTCACACTAAGGAATAGGAGAGAACGAGGGAGTATATTTAGGCCAGCAGACAGGGACGAGACAAGAGAGGTTGTAGTAGTGGTGGTGGTGGTGGTAGTAGTAGTAGTGGTGGAGGTAGTAGGTAGTAGTGGCAAGGAAGCTAGGGGCCCCCAGGAGGTAGGAGCAAGAACACAGAGGGGGGTAAAAGTAATGAAGAAACAAATACCCAAGGCAGAAGAAAGAAAACCCAAAGGAAAAGGAGGAAAGAAGAAGATGGAGAAGAAGAAAAAAGGAATCAGGTTAAGTCACGGGTATTCTGAAGCTTGGATCATTTTACAATGTAGTGGGAGAGGAAGGCATCTACAGAGACAAAGCCAAGACTAAGATTCGTACAAGGAAAGCTGTGTATAATGGAGAATTGTTCCAGCCTTGGTATTGTGCTTTTCTTTGTTATTTATAGTGTTGTAATACAGACAATTATATAACACTGTAATACATACAGTTATGTAGTATTGTAATGTATACAGTTATACAGCATTGTAGTACATACAATTATACAGTATTGTAATGTATACAGTTATACAGCATTGTAGTACATACAATTATACAGTATTGTAATGTATACAGTTATACAGCATTGTAGTACATACAATTATACAGTATTGTAATGTATACAGTTATACAGCATTGTAGTACATACAATTATACAGTATTGTAATGTATACAGTTATACAGCATTGTAGTACATACAATTATACAGTATTGTAATGTATACAGTTATACAGCATTGTAGTACATACAATTATACAGTATTGTAATGTATACAGTTATACAGCATTGTAGTACATACAATTATACAGTATTGTAATGTATACAGTTATACAGCATTGTAGTACATACAATTATACAGTATTGTAATGTATACAGTTATACAGCATTGTAGTACATACAATTATACAGTATTGTAATGTATACAGTTATACAGCATTGTAGTACATACAATTATACAGTATTGTAATGTATACAGTTATACAGCATTGTAGTACGTACAATTATACAGTATTGTAATGTATACAGTTATACAGCATTGTAGTACATACAATTATACAGTATTGTAATGTATACAGTTATACAGCATTGTAGTACATACAATTATACAGTATTGTAATGTATACAGTTATACAGCATTGTAGTACATACAATTATACAGTATTGTAATGTATACAGTTATACAGCATTGTAGTACATACAATTATACAGTATTGTAATGTATACAGTTATACAGCATTGTAGTACATACAATTATACAGTATTGTAATGTATACAGTTATACAGCATTGTAGTACATACAATTATACAGTATTGTAATGTATACAGTTATACAGCATTGTAGTACATACAATTATACAGTATTGTAATGTATACAGTTATACAGCATTGTAGTACATACAATTATACAGTATTGTAATGTATACAGTTATACAGCATTGTAGTACATACAATTATACAGTATTGTAATGTATACAGTTATACAGCATTCTTCGCTCGGGATAATTCAAGTTTGTCCCAAAGACAAAAGAAGAATAATTACGTTGTCAAAACGAATGTAGCAAGACAAAATTATTATTATTTTGAAGAGATAACAGCGCTGTATGACCCTTGTGGGTTTAGCGCTTAGTTATTTGTGATTATAATAATAATAATATGAAAAGGTAAGCCCGTACAGGTTTATCGGTTTTGAATCTAGAAAGGAGAAGGTAGCGCCAATTTCATGGATCAAGATCCCTTCACCAACATCTGTGACCTGTTCTCTAAATATAACAGCAGTTCGTTGTACACGTTACAGTTCGTCTATTTCCGCAACGGTCTGCATAACGTCAAAATCTACATATTCGTTATGTTAAGTTAACGAATGTTGACCTTCATTTCCGTGTAGTTAACCAGCTATAACGAAACGACATATTATAATTAACGTTTTTTATTTTTACTCAATTGCCGTTTTCTTTATTTTTTAATTTAAGCCGGTAGGAGACTTGGACCTGCCTCGCATGGGCCAGTAGGCCTCTTGCACTGTTCATTCTTATGTTCTTTATTAAAGTTAATTTAGGTTAGGCTAGAATACATAATTTTTTTAAAACATGTAGTTAACCACAAATAAACAGATTACAAGGATTGGTACGTTTGATAACGAGGTAACCGAAAAAATAAAGTACGTTGAATTGTGAATTGTGAATGTGCATCTGTGAGCGAGGATGAGCAGGAGACATTTTAAACCAAGACACGGACACAGAAACTAAGTTTATTACACGGACGTTTAGCTTTACAGTATTCTTATTGTAGCTCGATAAAGTTATCACCGAGCGAACGTCGTTTTTACTGATGCTCCGTCTGCGTGTCTTTGATGCTCTCTCTACATGATTTTGATGCTCGGTCTACATGTTTTTAATGCTCTGTCGACGTATCTTTGATGTTCTGTCTACGTATCTTTGATGCTGTGTCTACGTGTGTTTGATTTAGTGCGGGACATATCGCAGCCTCCTAGAGCGTCAGTATACCCACGTAAGTTACTGATGTTGGAGGTTGTGGTGTGGCCGGAGTGTGTTACATCATGTATGACGTCACTCACTAAGCAAAAATGGCTGTCTCAAGGTGAACTGGCAGGGGTGTGTGTGTGTGTTCGCTCGTGCATATTCACCTATTTGTACTCGCCTATTTGTAGTTTCAGAGATCGAGTCTCTGCTCCTGGCCCTGCCTTTTAAATTGGCCGATACTGGGTTCACTATTTCCTGGATTCGTGAGCCATATTATACCTATTCTTAAAGCTATGCATAGATACTACCCTATCACTTCATTTCCCTGACCACACTGAGGCTGAATAAACATTTCCTGACATCCCTATGGTTCGTCTGTGTTCTTAATTTCAAATATACTCTCATGTACCTGTTTCCCGTCTGTTAAGGAGCCTGTCTCTGTACATTCTGTCAATTCTTCTTGAGCATTTTGCCCATCATTATCATGTCTCGCCTAACCCATCTGTTCTCCAGTGTCATCAGACTTAGTTCATCATTTCCTCATAACTCATACTTCTTATCTCTGGAACTAGTCTCGTTGGAAACCTCTGCAGTTTTTCCAGTTTCTTGTCATGCTTGATGAGGTGAGTTCCGTACTGATGCTGCAAACTCTAAGATGGGCCTGATGATATGTTGTATATAGTGTCGTGAATGACTTAAGATTTCTAAAAGCTAAATCTCAGATATGTAGAGGATATTTGGTTATGTGCGTTGTGAGGAATACCTCTCTGTATAATGTATATTCAGTATACCTTGTACGTTTCGTAATGTAGCAAACAATGTAAACACCAGTGATGTTTTTATAGACTTGCAGAAGTAAGATTTTTTTCACATGGAAGGAGATTGGAAGATGAGATCATATCCTCATTACCTGGTATGGGAAGGTCATTATCCTCATTACCTGGTATGGGAAGGTCATTATCCTCATTACCTAGTATGGGAAGGTCATTATCCTCATTACCTGGTATGGGAAGGTCATTATCCTCATTACCTGGTATGGGAAGGTCGTTATCCTCATTACCTGGTATGGGAAGGTCGTTATCCTCATTACCTGGTATGGGAAGGTCATTATCCTCATTACCTGGTATGGGAAGGTCATTATCCTCATTACCGGGTATGGGAAGGTCATTATCCTCATTACCTGGTATGGGAAGGTCATTATCATCATTACCTGGTATGGGAAGGTCATTATCCTCATTACCTGGTATGGGAAGGTCATTATCCTCATTACCTGGTATGGGAAGGTCATTATCCTCATTACCTGGTATGGGAAGGTCATTATCCTCATTACCTGGTATGGGAAGGTCATTATCCTCATTACCTGGTATGGGAAGGTCATTATCCTCATTACCTGGTATGGGAAGGTCATTATCCTCATTACCTGGTATGGGAAGGTCATTATCCTCATTACCTGGTATGGGAAGGTCATTATCCTCATTACCTGGTATGGGAAGGTCATTATCCTCATTACCTGGTATGGGAAGGTCATTATCCTCATTACCTGGTATGGGAAGGTCATTATCCTCATTACCTGGTATGGGAAGGTCATTATCCTCATTACCTGGTATGGGAAGGTCATTATCCTCATTACCTGGTATGGGAAGGTCATTATCCTCATTACCCGGTATGGGAAGGTCATTATCCTCATTACCTGGTATGGGAAGGTCATTATCCTCATTACCTGGTATGGGAAGGTCATTATCCTCATTACCTGGTATGGGAAGGTCATTGACCACTTTTGGATCATGTATACAGTAGCTTTTAACCTTGCAAGAAGAGGGGAAAAAGAAGAAGAAGAAAATAAAGAAAAAGGGAGAGTTAATTTAGGTTTGCCCAAGCGAGGTTAAGGACAGGAAGTAACTGTGGATGTCACTGCTGTATGTCACTGGTGAACTGTCAATGAGGATACTAGTTGCCTCTGTCTGTGTGGAGACTGGAATAATGTGAGTGCAATCCTACAAAAATCACGCACCCAGCAGAGCTAGGTGTTGTACCGTGATCCGAAGGCATACGATGGTGTGGGTGTCTCAGAGCTAATTTCATTCAACTCCCCATTTGGTGTACTAGCCTCCACGAGCAGTTTATGTAGTATTGTAACCACGAATGAGTGGTATTTAATCAATAACAACACTGCGACTAGCCGAGGGCTTGAACCCATGTTGTTTTGGCTCTCCTCATGGTGAGTGAAAATCACGTGACGCTCTAACCCACAGGACCACTCAATCCTACAAGAATCACGCACCCAGCAGAGGTAGGTGTTTTACCGTGATTCGAGGACATACGGTGGTGTGGGTGCCTTAGAGCTAATTTCATTCTACTCCCCGTTTGGTGTACTAGCCTCCACAAGCAGTATATATATTATTGTAACTACGTACAAGTGGTATTTAATCAATAACAACACTGCGACTAGCCGAGGACTCGAACCCATGTCGTTTGGCCTGCCTCATGGTGAGCGAAAATCACATGACGCTCTAACTCACAGGACCACTTGTAGGACTGAATGGTCTTGTGGGTTAGAGCTTCATGTGATTTTCGCTTACCATGAGGTGGGCTAAAACGACATAGGTTCGAGTACTTGGCTAGTCGCAGTGTTGTTATTGAATATATGGATACAATATATATATATATATATATATATATATATATATATATATATATATATATATATATATATATATATATATATATATATATATATATATATATTATGTATGTATTGATCTGTGTAATAAAATATTCGTATCGTGAATATTGCATTTATCTCATACATTGTGTCATTGTTGTGGTTGACCTGTTGACCTACAATACCAGGTAGGGAGAGAGGTTGAATGCTAGAAAATATAATATAGTTAAAAAATAAACGTTGTGAACTTCATTACAATGTGTGGTCAATTAGCAACTAGTTAGTGTCGCTTAATGGTTTTAATTAACCGAGACTTGAAGTAGTGTAGATGTGACAAACATAGTTGGCAGCAGTAAAGATTTGTATTATAAATCAGCTCACGTGGTCATCCCATGAGGTTAACATTAACTCTGGTCCTTTTCCTTAATTGTTCATCACTCTTTTATCATACATAAGGGCGATTATCAATAGACTTCTGACTGTCTTCAAGAGGGTACTGGACAGATACATAATGTTAGTACCAGACTAGACGGGCTGCGGTTCGTACGTTCCATTGAGTGCGGCCAGCAGTAATAAACTGGTTGATCAAGTCCCGGTCATGGACTGGGCCGCGGGGGTGTTGACCCCCCGGAACATCCTCCAGGTAGTAGGTATGTTTGCAATTTTTGTTCCCCAGGTCGGTACTCCATTCATTGTGTCCTTTGCTATTCCTCAGTTTTAATAACCTTGCACTTGCTGGGGTTAACTCTGTAATAACCACTTGTCATACCAATCCTGGAACTTGTCCAGGTCCATTTGTAGCCTTTCCTTGACCTCTCCTATTTTATTTTCTGCATTAGTTTGATATCATCTGTAGATGATATGACTACCTTCTGCAGTGTTAGTTACGTGACACCAAAAACAGCACCGGCCCCTGTAAAGATTCTTGTGGAAGCCCAGTTGTCACACTTGTCCATTCTGATGCCTCTTCTCGGACAGTCACTTTCTATTTCCTTCCTTGATGCGTTGTAGTGCTGTCCTTGTTATTCCTCCCTGGTATTCCAGGTTTTGTGCCCGTCTCTTGTGCAGTACATGTCAGATGCCTTCTTACAGTCCCAGAATACACCCTCCACCAGTTTTGTTCTCTCTTATCTCACTTTTGTTACATTGACGTAAAATTCAAGCAGGTTAGTGGGACAGGATTTACCATCTTGAAAACCGTACTGGTTGTTCTTTATGAGACCACTCCTTACCTGGTACTCCGTCAGTCTTCTGATTATCTTCTTCATTTCCTTACATACTTTATATATCAATAACACTGCCTGTCAGTCCCATTTCTTAAACAATGAAACTACACTTGCTGTCTACCACACCTCTGGTACTCGTACTGTATCCAGTGACTAGTTGTGAACTTTTGCTAGCATTGCACACAACGCTTCAGCATCCTCTTTCAGAACTCACGGAGATGTACTGTCTGACTGAAGATTGAGACACTTATGCAGCATATGGGAATCTTTATTCAGGAAACGTTTCGCCACACAGTGGCTTCTTCAGTCCAATACAAAGAGGAAGGCATAAGGAGAGGAGGAGAATGAGGTAATCAGTCCCTCAACCTGGAGTCGATGTGTTCAGTCCATCAATCTTGTAGAATGTACAGCATATGGCCGTAGACGTGGCTTATATACTGTAGAGATGTGAGGTGAAGCAGGCGGAGGCGGGGTCATAGTGGTACCATCCACTAGTCGAAGTAGGTCTTCGTCCAAAGGTTGAACAAGTGTTGAAGAATTCTTTGTAACAAGATCCCATGATGCTGCAGTGTCTGACAGTTGTGATGAATGGTTTGAAAAACCGACAAGTTGAAGATTGAGACACTTATGCAGCATATGGGAATCTTTATTCAGGAAACGTTTCGCCACACAGTGGCTTCTTCAGTCCAATACAAAGAGGAAGGCATAAGGAGAGGAGGAGAATGAGGTAATCAGTCCCTCAACCTGGAGTCGATGTGTTTAGTCCATCAATCTTGTAGAATGTACAGCATATGAGGGACTGATTACCTCATTCTCCTCCTCTCCTTATGCCTTCCTCTTTGTATTGGACTGAAGAAGCCACTGTGTGGCGAAACGTTTCCTGAATAAAGATTCCCATATGCTGCATAAGTGTCTCAATCTTCAACTTGTCGGTTTTTCGAACCATTCATCACAACTGTCAGACACTGCAGCATCATGGGATCTTGTTACAAAGAATTCTTCAACACTTGTTCAACCTTTGGACGAAGACCTACTTCGACTAGTGGATGGTACCACTATGACCCCGCCTCCGCCTGCTTCACCTCACATCTCTACAGTATATAAGCCACGTCTACGGCCATATGCTGTACATTCTACAAGATTGATGGACTGAACACATCGACTCCAGGTTGAGGGACTGATTACCTCATTCTCCTCCTCTCCTTATGCCTTCCTCTTTGTATTGGACTGAAGAAGCCACTGTGTGGCGAAACGTTTCCTGAATAAAGATTCCCATATGCTGCATAAGTGTCTCAATCTTCAACTTGTCGGTTTTTCAAACCATTCATCACAACTGTCAGACACTGCAGCATCATGGGATCTTGTTACAAAGAATTCTTCAACACTTGTTCAACCTTTGGACGAAGACCTACTTCGACTAGTGGATGGTACCACTATGACCCCGCCTCCGCCTGCTTCACCTCACATCTCTACAGTATATAAGCCACGTCTACGGCCATATGCTGTACATTCTACAAGATTGATGGACTGAACACATCGACTCCAGGTTGAGGGACTGATTACCTCATTCTCCTCCTCTCCTTATGCCTTCCTCTTTGTATTGGACTGAAGAAGCCACTGTGTGGCGAAACGTTTCCTGAATAAAGATTCCCATATGCTGCATAAGTGTCTCAATCTTCAACTTGTCGGTTTTTCAAACCATTCATCACAACTGTCAGACACTGCAGCATCATGGGATCTTGTTACAAAGAATTCTTCAACACTTGTTCAACCTTTGGACGAAGACCTACTTCGACTAGTGGATGGTACCACTATGACCCCGCCTCCGCCTGCTTCACCTCACATCTCTACAGTATATAAGCCACGTCTACGGCCATATGCTGTACATTCTACAAGATTGATGGACTGAACACATCGAATCCAGGTTGAGGGACTGATTACCTCATTCTCCTCCTCTCCTTATGCCTTCCTCTTTGTATTGGACTGAAGAAGCCACTGTGTGGCGAAACGTTTCCTGAATAAAGATTCCCATATGCTGCATAAGTGTCTCAATCTTCAACTTGTCGGTTTTTCAAACCATTCATCACACACTGTCTGACTGCACTGACTTCGAGGTACAGTATCCACCACACTTACTAGATACTTCGTCCTTTTTCCTGTATTGTGTATTGTCTCCAGTACTCCTAGGGGTATATTTTTTTTACTTGTATTATCCTCATTTCCTACGATAAAATCTCCTCGAAGCTTTTGTTCTACGCCTCGCAGACTTTCTGGTAATTTTATGTAATCTGTTGAGTCGTATTACCTGGTGCATGTGTGTGTGTATTTAAGTGTGTATATACAAACGGGCACACTACATCACCATCACTATACACCACCAGGCTACATCACCATCACTATACACCACCAGGCTACATCACCACCACTGTACACCACCAGGCTTCATCACCACCACTATACACCACCAGGCTACATCATCATCACTATACACCACCAGGCTACATCACCACCACTATACACCACCAGGCTTCATCACCACCATTATGCACCACCAGGCTACATCACCACCACTATGCACCACCAGGCTACATCACCACCACTATACACCACCAGGCTTCATCACCACCACTATACACCACCAGGCTACATCACCATCACTATACACCACCAGGCTTCATCACCACCGCTATACACCACCAGGCTACATCACCACCACTATACACCACCAGGCTACATCACCACCACTATACACCACCAGGCTACATCACCACCACTATACACCACCAGGCTACATCACCATCACTATACACCACCAGGCTACATCACCACCACTATACACCACCAGACTTCATCACCACTATACACCACCAGGCTACATCACCACCACTATACACCACCAGGCTACATCACCACCACTATACACCACCAGGCTACATCACCACCACTATACACCACCAGGCTTCATCACCACCACTATACACCACCAGGCTACATCACAACCACTATACACCACCAGGCTTCATCACCACCACTATACACCACCAGGCTTCATCACCACCACTATACACCACCAGGCTACATCACCACGACTATACACCACCAGGCTACATCACCACCACTATACACCACCAGGCTACATCACCACCAGGCTACATCACCACCACTATACACCACCAGGCTACATCACCACCACTATACACCACCAGGCTACATCACCACCACTATACACCACCAGGCTACATCACCACCACTATACACCACCAGGCTACATCACCACCACTATACACCACCAGGCTACATCACCATCACTATACACCACCAGGCTACATCACCACCACTATACACCACCAGGCTTCATCACCACCACTATACACCACCAGGCTACATCACCACCACTATACACCACCAGGCTTCATCACCACCACTATACACCACCAGGCTACATCACCACCACTATACACCACCAGGCTTCATCACCACCAGGCTTCATCACCACCACTATACACCACCAGGCTACATCACCACCACTATACACCTCCAGGTTACATCACCACCACTATACACCACCAGGCTTCATCACCACCACTATACACCACCAGGCTACATCACCACCACTATATACCACCAGGCTTCATCACCACCACTATACACCACCAGGCTACATCACCACCACTATACACCACCAGGCTATATCACCACCACTATACACCACCAGGCTTCATCACCACCACTATACACCACCAGGCTACATCACCACCACTATACACCACCAAGCTACATCACCACCACTATACACCACCAGGCTTCTTCACCACCACTGTACACCACCAGGCTACATCACCACCACTATACACCACCAAGCTACATCACCACCACTATACACCACCAGGCTACATCACCACCACTATACATCACCGCCACTATACACCACCAGGCTCCACCACCACTATACACCACCAGGTTCCCTCACCACCACTGTACACCACCAGGCTCCATCACCACCACTATCATCACCACCACTATACACCACCAGGCTCCATCACCACCACTATACACCACTAGGCTCCATCACCACCACTGTACACCGCCAGGCTCCATCACCACCACTGTACACCACCAGGCTCCACCACCACTATACACCAGGCTCCACCACCACTGTACACCACCAGGCTCCACCACCACTGTACACCACCAGGCTCCACTACCACTGTACACCACCAGGCTCCACTACCACTGTACACCACCAGGCTCCACCACCACTGTACACCACCAGGCTCCACCACCACTGTACACCACCAGGCTCCACCACCACTGTACACCACCAGGCTCCACCACCACTGTACACCACCAGGCTCCACCACCACTGTACACCACCAGGCTCCACCACCACTGTACACCACCAGGCTCCACCACCACTGTACACCACCAGGCTCCACCACCACTGTACACCACCAGGCTCCACTACCACTGTACACCACCAGGCTCCACCACCACTGTACACCACCAGGCTCCACCACCACTGTACACCACCAGGCTCCACCACCACTGTACACCACCAGACTCCACCACCACTGTACACCACCAGGCTCCACCACCACTGTACACCACCAGGCTCCACTACCACTGTACACCACCAGGCTCCACCACCACTGTACACCACCAGGCTCCACTACCACTGTACACCACCAGGCTCCACCACCACTGTACACCACCAGGCTCCACTACCACTGTACATCACCAGGCTCCACCACCACTGTACACCACCAGGCTCCACCACCACCACTGTACACCACCAGGCTCCACTACCACTGTACACCACCAGGCTCCACCACCACTGTACACCACCAGGCTCCACCACCACTGTACACCACCAGGCTCCACTACCACTGTACACCACCAGGCTCCACCACCACTGTACACCACCAGGCTCCACCACCACTGTACACCACCAGGCTCCACCACCACTGTACACCACCAGGCTCCACCACCACTGTACACCACCAGGCTCCACCACCACTGTACACCACCAGGCTCCACTACCACTGTACACCACCAGGCTCCACCACCACTGTACACCACCAGGCTCCACCTCACATACTGCAAGTCACTCTTCTATATACAGCTTACCCTCATTTAGCAATGTTAATTCTCTGGCGCGGTTCTATACGTTAGTTTCTTGCTCTTCCCTGTAAACTTACTAAAGTTATTTTCTTTATTTTAAGCTAAGTTAGTTTAGGTTACATAAACCTATAAAAAGTTATTTTAACCCCATAAACAAAGTGATAATAATAAAGTGACACGTCTGGCAGCAAAGTTGCCAACTCGAAAGAAGAAACGTTCAATTTTACACGAATATTAATCAAGGTACGAGAACACCCTGCTGTATAGCAAACCTCCTCCTAAATTATTATTATTATATTGGGAAGCGCTAAACTCTTAAGGGTCATACAGCGCTGGAAGAATTTCTGCTCATCCTGTGAGCTGTATTGCGCACCTTCAGCCGTAGTACAAAAATGGCTATAGTCTTCACAGTGGATCTTTATCAAACCCCATTTGTTAATATATATATACCGGGCACTACCTATATTGCATTTCCATCAGAGTATATTCACAGTTTGGATAAAGTTTCACCAATATACGTGTTTTATAAAGACGTATATTGGTAAAGCCTTGAAGTATTTTTAAGACCTTTTAGGTGAAATAATTAACACTATACTTAAGGAAAGTAATTTTTTTTGCACTTATTTATTACTGAAATAAATATCTTCACTTACGCCTCACTCGTTGGGAAACGCACAATAAACTGCTTGCTAATTTCTACACTCAGATATGTATAATAATTATTTTCAATCAAGGTTTACCGGAACGCGATCGTTTATTTTAGAGAATTTATTGATGGTATCATCAATAAATTCTCTAAAATAAACGATCCCATTCCAGTAAAGCTTGAATCATCTTACTGGACCGAAATGTAAGTGTAAAGCTTCAAATATTGTTGAAACTAGTATCAATTAATCGCTAGAATTCATAAGCATAGATAAGCAGCAAATGCCCATATCTGTAAAGAAACCATACCCCGGGCGGGGATAGAACCCGCGATCAGAGAGTCACAGAACTCCAGACCGTCGCGTTAGCCACTGGACCAGCTAGCCACAATAAGATTCATCCAACTAGGTATATTTCTACACCATAGGAAGGTTAGCATAGGCACCACTGTGACCACAAATGCAAGTTTTTACAGACGAATCTTCCGCTAGCCTGGCCGTGACGAACTCTAGCTCAAGTCCCCTCAAAGCCGTCAATATGTGCTCCTGTTAACCCTTTTGAGGCCTAGTTCCTAGGCCTTTTGGGTATCCATATGCTCTTGAGCTACCGTCCATAAGATGGATGAGTGCACAGTAAACTAAAACTACCCACTTCTAAATCTAATCTTCAGATTATTTAACCACCGTTTAACGGTACACATTTGCTCACCTTACAGTTTACCTGAGTTTCTCTATCATAGTGAGTCAACAAGCGACTTCCTTATTATGGATGCGTCTAGCGCCTCCACAAGCCTGGAATAGATAGTAACGATAGCTCGGTACAACTAGTATTTCGCGATATATTTTCAGTTAATTTTTGTATTTTATTCTTATTTTTTAACTTTGGCTTTTTTTTCATTTCCAAAATTAGCTTTATTTTATGCATATTTACATTTTTTTTTTCGTAACTGCTTTTGGATTCTTGTGATATTAGACAAGTTTTAATGTCGCGATAAGATAATTAAAAGTAATGGAACGCATTAGTGTGATATTGAATGATAGGTGTGCTGTACTCTGTGTACTTTTGTGTAACATTAAGTGTTGTTTGGTGTTGGTAGTTATGTGGTTGTCTATTGTGTGGGACTCATCGTGTCCTTAGTGACGTCCCAGAGTGTACCTGGGTTTACACTCCCTCCTGACGTCCTAATGTGTACCTTTGTTTACACTACCTCGTGACGTCCCATGGTGTACCTGGGTTTACACTGCCTCCTGACGCCTCAGGGTGTACCTAGGTTCACACTCTCTCATGACGTGTAGGATATATACTAGCGATATTCCTGAAATAATAGATTATGTAGAACAGGATGATAATAAACTATGCACGATTGCGGTAACTAGTGACATGGTCCTCAGACAAATAGAGAAACTAAAACCTAACAAATCCCCAGGCCCTGATGAACTGTTTGCAAGGGTGTTAAAGGAATGTAAGGAGGAACTTAGCATACCTTTGGCTAATCTTTTTAACATATCACTACAAACTGGCATAGTGCCTGATAAGTGGAAAATGGCAAATGTAATACCTATTTACAAGGCAGGTGACAGGTCCATGGCTTCGAACTATAGACCAATAAGCCTTACCTCCATAGTGGGAAAATTTATGGAATCGATAATTGCCGAAGCAATTCGTAGCCATCTTAATAGGTACAGATTGATTAATGAATCTCAACACGGTTTTACAAAGGGGCGTCTTACGAATTTACTAACTTTTTTCACTAAGGTGTTTGAGGAGGTAGATCATGGTAATGAATATGATATTGTGTATATGGACTTCAGTAAGGCTTTCGAAAGAGTTCCACACCAGAGGCTATTGAGGAAACTTAGGGCACACGGAATAGGAGGAGAAATTTTTTCCTGGGTAGAGGCATGGCTGACAAATAGGCAGCAGAGAGTTTGCATAAATGGGGAGACATCAGAATGGGGGCACGTCACAAGCGGCGTTCCTCAGGGGTCAGTGTTGGGCCCGTTGTTGTTCACAATTTACATAAACGACATAGATGGGGGAATAAATAGCGACATAAGCAAATTTGCTGATGACACCAAAATAGGCCGTCTAATTCATTCTAATGAGGACACTAGAGCACTCCAGGATGATTTGAATAGACTGATGCAATGGTCGGAGAAGTGGTATATGCATCTGAATATTGACAAATGCAAAGTTCTAAATGTTGGACAGGAAAATAACCATGCCACATATAAACTAAATAATGTAGATCTTAATACTACTGCTTGCGAAAAGGATTTAGGAGTTCTGGTTAGCAGTAATCTAAAACCAAGACAACAGTGCATTAGTGTTCGCAATAAAGCTAACAGAATTCTTTGCTTCATATCTAGAAGTATAAATAATAGAAGTCCTCAGGTTGTTCTTCAACTATATATCCTTGGCTAGGCTTCATTTAGACTATGCTGCTCAGTTCTGGTCACCGCATTACAGAATGGATATAAATGCTCTGGAAAATGTACAGAAGAGGATGACAAAGATGATCCCATGTATCAGAAATCTTCCTTATGAGGATAGATTGAGGGCCCTGAATCTGCACTCTCTCGAAAGGCGTAGAATTAGGGGGGATATGATCGAAGTGAATAAATGGAAAACAGGAATAAATAATGGGAATGTAAATAGCGTGCTGAAAATTTCCAGCCAAGACAGGACTCGCAACAATGGTTTCAAGTTGGAAAAAATCAGATTCAGGAAGGATATAGGAAAGCACTGGTTTGGTAATAGAGTTGTAGATGAGTGGAACAAACTCCCGAGTACAGTTATTGAGGCTAAAACGTTGTGTAGTTTTATAAATAGGTTAGATAAATACATGAGTGGGTGAGTGTGAGTTGGACCTGACTAGCTTGTGCTGCTGGGTCTGGCGCCGTGCTCCTTTCTTGAGTGGAGGTGACCAGACTGGGTGGGTCATTGGGCTATTCGGGGGCGGGTGGGTCTTTGGGTTACGCGGGGGGGGGGACATGGACCTGCTTCGCATGGGTCAGTAGGCCTGTTGCAGTGTTCCTTCTTTCTTATGTTCTTATGTTGTGGGGTATTTTATGACTAGAGTTCACTATAGCTTTATACAATAATTGTATTCTTCACTGTCCAATTTTAAATTGTTTTAACCTGGACCTCGTTTGTCTGGAAATGTCAACTCAGATCTGGCTACAGAAAGGTGGCCTCACGTCTCTTGCCTACTCAGGTTCACATTGAACATTGTAAACCTTGTTGCTGTGTGGCTGGCAGTGCTCCATGACCCTAGTGGGTTTAGCGCTTCTCTTTGATAATAATAATAATAATAATAATAATAATAATAATAATAATAATGCTGTGTGCTTGATTTACTGCGTAACCAGACATATTCTTTGATCTGGCCTGCTGTAATTAAAGCTGTTTTCCAGGCGATCAGTAGAGAGAAGGGAAAGGTAGTGAAATCGAGGATAGGAGAAGGGACCGAAGTGAACATACGAAGGAAGGTAATGAGCAGGAAGCAAAGAAATTAATTTGATTGAAAAAAGGTGAGGAGAGGAGATAGAAGGGACGGAAGGGAAAGGAGATGGACAGTTAAGTCAAGGGTAGTTTATTGAACAGATGTAGGAGAGGACGGGATGGGTTCCCAGTGAGAGGCTCGGACTACTGATGTGACGTGTTGATTTAAATTTTAGTTTAACAAGGCCGAGGAAAGGCGCGGGATGCAGTCGTTCCCCTCCTCCCTAGTGGGAAGACCGACAAGGCTTTTAATTAATACAGAGTGAGAAGCCGCAGCGAAACACATATCAAAATATCACATTTCTGGGATAATTTTGGCGACGTTTGAAGTACTACAGCCGCCGTCTCTTCCACTGCCATTACTATTACGACTGTTTCCAATAATAACATTATTAATGCAAGTGTTTGTTGTCCATGTGTTTTACTTATACTATTTGACTTAACAAATATTTATAGACACCCTCCAGGTAGGTAGGGCTGGGCTGCACGATATTAATGCTGAGACATAATAATGCTGGACAGCATAATCTTTCATTATAATAATGCTGGACAGCATAATCTTTCATTATAATAATGCTGGACAGTATAATCTTTCATTATAATAATGCTGGACAGTATAATCTTTCATTATAATAATGCTGGACAGTATAATCTTTCATTATAATAATGCTGGACAACATAATCTTTCATTATAATAATGCTGGACAGTATAATCTTTCATTATAATAATGCTGGACAGCATAATCTTTCATTATAATAATGCTGGACAGTATAATCTTTCATTATAATAATGCTGGACAACATAATCTTTCATTATAATAATGCTGGACAGCATAATCTTTCATTATAATAATGCTGGACAACATAATCTTTCATTATAATAATGCTGGACAGTATAATCTTTCATTATAATAATGCTGGACAACATAATCTTTCATTATAATAATGCTGGACAGTATAATCTTTCATTATAATAATGCTGGACAGTATAATCTTTCATTATAATAATGCTGGACAGTATAATCTTTCATTATAATAATGCTGGACAGTATAATCTTTCATTATAATAATGCTGGACAGTATAATCTTTCATTATAGTAATGCTGGACAGTATAATCTTTTATTATAATAATGCTGGACAGTATAATCTTTTATTATAATAATGCTGGACAGTATAATCTTTTATTATAATAATGCTGGACAGTATAATCTTTTATTTGTTTAAGTCCTTCAATTTAAGTTACTCCCACATTAAATCTCTTATTTATTATATGCCTCGTTTATTAAATCCTCCTTTCAGTAAATGCTTCGTTCATTAAATTTCAAATTCAGTAAATCGTTTAACAAATCCGTCATTAAATCCTTCATTGGATCGCTCGTTCGATAGATCCCAGAGCTTAGTAAAAAAACCTGCAGTCTAATGTGCACGCTCTTTTTCTGTTTTAAAGTACCTGCTGATGTACTTTTTCAAGTACGTATATATGTATATATGTCGTGCCGAATAGGTAAAAATTGGTTAATTAGAAATTACTCATTTAAAATTAAGTCCATTTGGTACATAATAATTTTGATCTTAGGAACTAGACCAATGCTCCAGTTGTAAAGTAAAAGGACACAAGTGCAACTAATGTGACATTTATTGTGGCAACGTTTCGCTCTCCAGGAGCTTTATCAAGCCATTACAAACAATAAAGCTACTGGAGAGCGAAACGTTGCCACAATAAATGTCACATTAGTTGCACTTGTGTCCTTTTACTTTACATATTGTCGGTAATTCTACCAACTTTATTACAATGCTCCAGTTACTTGACTCAAGCCTGAATGTCTTCTATTCTCCAAGGCACTGTATGACCCCTATGGGTTTAGTGCTCCCCTGTAATAATATGGTAACTCACTTGTTGGTGATCGCTTTAAAGTTTCATTAAGAAAGTTACAGTTCAGAATATTTTAATATAACCTAAGAAATGTGAAGAATTGCGATGAATGAGTGTTCATCGCGTTTTTCCCCATTAAAAGCCAAGCTCGGCGCCATTAAAAGCCAAGCTCGGCGCCATTAAAAGCCAAGCTCGGCGCCATTAAAAGCCAAGCTCGGCGCCATTAAAAGCCAAGCTCGGCGCCATTAAAAGCCAAGCTCGGCGCCATTAAAAGCCAAGCTCGGCGCCATTAAAAGCCAAGCTCGGCGCCATTAAAAGCCAAGCTCGGCGCCATTAAAAGCCAAGCTCGGCGCCATTAAAAGCCAAGCTCGGCGCCATTAAAAGCCAAGCTCGTCGCCATTAAAAGCCACGCTCGGCGCCATTAAAAGCCAAGCTCGGCGCCATTAAAAGCCAAGCTCGGAGCCATTAAAAGCCAAGCTCGGCGCCATTAAAAGCCAAGCTCTGAGCCATTAAAAGCCAAGCTCTGAGCCATTAAAAGCCAAGCTCTGAGCCATTAAAAGCCAAGCTCTGAGCCATTAAAAGCCAAGCTCTGAGCCATTAAAAGCCAAGCTCGGCACCATTAAAAGCCAAGCTCTACGCCATTAAAAGCCAAGCTCGGCACCATTAAAAGCCAAGCTCTGAGCCATTAAAAGCCAAGCTCGGCACCATTAAAAGCCAAGCTCTGAGCCATTAAAAGCCAAGCTCTGCGTCATCGTAATGTAAGTACTGTCAGGTATTTCTGAAAGATAAATCAACATGTTATTTTATTAGCACTAGTTAGGAAGGTATTTATAATACTTGGTGATAGTGTTACAGACGTACATACAAGGATGAGTCCTAGGACACATACTGTTTTAATGATTAACGAGGACGAAATTAGATTAATGAGGATGTAATTAGAGGGCTACTGCAGAGTACTGCAAACACATTCGTGGCTATTTACAGTTCAGAGCTAAATTATGTGAAGTATTAAAACTGGGTACTGAATGAGTCATCATCATGATCACATTCATGAAGCAGCGCTCATCCCGCGGGGATCATACAGCGCCTGATCGTATTTACATCTTCCCTCACTGCTGACTACTTTGTGGCTTGAACCACCACATTCCTGAGTGTTACCACCCAACCACAACAGGTAGCAGAGACAACCGACCCACTGCCCTGAAGGGCAGCAGCTCGAGATGGCTGACGAAAAAAAAATGAGAAGTTGGTAGTAGACATTATGACAAACATATCTCCTGAAGTACACAAATATCTGCACACGAAAATCACACCTTATGAAAGCAAAAGACTCGGCAGGAGATGCAACATTCCTCCAATGAAAAGCAGGGGCGCCACGAGTACATTGAGAGAAAACACAATAAGTGTCAGGTGCCCAAGACTGTTCAACTTCCTCCCAGCATACATAAGGGGGATTACCAATAGACCCTTGGCTGTCTTTAAGAAGGTACTGGGCAGGCACCTGAAGTCAGTACCTGACCAATCGGGCAGTGGTTCGTACGTCAGCTTGCGTGCGGCCAGCAGTAACAGCCTGGTTAATCAGACCCTGATCCAACATGAGGCCTGGTCTCAGACCAAGCCGTGGGGGCGTTGACCCCCGAAACCCTCTCCAGGTATACTCCAGGTAATAGATGACCCTTACGGTTTTAGCGTTTGGTTATGATTATAATAACTATGATAATTAACCATAGACAAATGGGTGACTGTTGAAGATACCTTGAACAGTTCAATTAATGACTGACTTGCTGAAGCCGCGCGCAGTGGGTGCTCGTTTTCTGTTCGCACTGCTGACTTTCTTTTGTTGCCTTTTATCCTATATTATTGCTTTCCCATTCTGGTATGTTATATTTTATTTTTATAGATAGATATCAACCCAACTTAGAAATGTGCTGTACACAGTATGTGAAGAATTTACTTAATTACTGGAAGGTCGCGTTATCGGCATATGCATGACAAGCGATCGTAGGAACTGTCTCCAGGAACATTGAAAATGATCTGAGTATGTGGCATCAGTGTGGATATTTCCTCTCCCACCACTTACGTTGAATGTGTCCAGTAAGCCAGCGTTCGCTGTGCCCTGGCCCGTCGTAGTGTCAACGACTGTCACATTCACATGTGTGTTAGTAGTCACCACCGTTTGTAACAGTGCAAGTCAGTGGTTGCTTGTTGTCGCTCCAAAGTCGTAGTGTTCAGAGCACCACCAAACTGGTTATGTGAGTTTTACTTGATGAAAGTTACAACAGTCACGATAAGAGTTCAGTTATAATTTCAACATCCAATCTATTAATTAAAGGAAATAAGGGTCGAGAAAGGTCATTGGCTTACCACCACGCTGCTAAATGAATTATGATCTTGATAAATAGCGAGGAACATGCACAAAATAGAAGGTAGGTTACTTGCTACACCACCACGATGGGCCACAGATTGTATAAGATTATATAATTTTCATGAGGCTTAATTTTCCATCCACTGCTAGACATTCCACTCTCACAGTCGGGTTTGAGACCCTCGCCAGGGGCAGAAGAGGGAAGCTCATCACCCGTATGGATCTGAAAACAGTCAGTAAAATACTTTTGCATTACAAATGTAGTGAAACAGATGCTGGCTTCATACATAAATTCAAAAGCAAATGGTAGTCTTCAGGAGGGAGCTGGACAGGCACCTAAAGTTAGTACTTGACCAGCCAGGCTGTGGTTCGTGCGTCGGTTTGCGTGCGGCCAGCAGTAACATCCTGGTTGATCAGGCCTATTCCCTGGTCATGGACCGGGCGCGGGGGCGTTGACCCCTCCAGGTATGCTCCGGGACTAAACGCCACTCGATTGAAAGAACCAGAACCAGGTGCTGGAGCTCAGTTACTGTAAATTAGCCAGTTAAATACAGCTAGGTACATGTCGGGCATTGCTATTATATTTAGTGGGAAGCGCTATACTTGTGAGTGGCATACAGCACCTGGGGACCGGGAAATAATCCGATTTGATCCGAGGAAGGGGGAGGGTAGCTCCAATTACACATAGAGAAAGGTAGAGGCAGGAGGACGCCCACACCTACATATACTCCATCACCATGACAACGGGGCCACGAACCTTGCCTCCACACTGTGACTGGTGACGTCAGACGAAGCGAGACACATTTGGACTGGTGTTGTACAAAGCTTACACGTGATTCATAGATGACTTAATGTAATCCCCTACAGTGCCAACACCGATGTTTGTTGTGCGCATTTGTCCCCCGTATGCCTTTGTTTACACTGTACTGGTTCAAAAATTTACTTTTTTTTTTATTGTTTAATATGTCCAGACTCCTGTGATTTTTTATTTGAGTAAAATAATATAAATGTTTCTTTTTTTTCTGAAACAGTAATGGGAACACTGTTAGCTGTAAAAAATTACTACAAGGTTTCGTACGCGAGCTCTCCCCTCGCCACTGTGAAAGTGAGGGGAAGGTGGAGAGGGATGCTGGGTAGTGTGTGTGTGTGTGTGTGTGTGTGTGTGTGTGTGTGTGTGTGTGTGTGTTTGTGTGTGTGTGTGTGTGTGTTCTCACCTATCCTGACTGGATTCACCTATCTGTGGTTGGGATGATCAGTCTCCAGCTCCTGGACTCTGCTTCTAAATCATTACTCGACCAGTGTGGTGCATCCCTAGTCCCATGGGCTTTGTCGTATTTACATTTTAATTCATTTGTTGAATTTTGCCTCGTATTCCCTTTATGCAATTTACTTTCCAGGATAATTTGAAGGGGTTAACCCGGAGCGCACAAAAAAGCATTGAGGAGGACAACGCGTCCGAATAGAGCTGTATCAAATCATGACTTGATAAAGCTCTATACAGAGCGAAACGTTGTCCCAATAAAGAATTACCCTTGGCAAGGCAATATGCTTTTCATCCAACTCTTGGATCTGCCTCTTGAACTTTCGGTCAGCTGAGGTGATCTTGATCTGTCGTATTACTTTTGAATTCGTGTATGGAGTAGACTTAACTCGTTCCAATCCATGACACCTAAATTGTGATAATGATTCTGCTGGAGTGAATAGTTTCCATCTGTGTCCCTTTCACAGTCCCAGGAAAAGCCTTGTTTGGAGAGAAGAGTGTGACGTAAATGGTATAGAAAACCGACAAGTTGAGTAGGAAAATGATAAGATGGATAATGAGATCCTTCAAAACAAGACATGCCGAGCTAATGATGATCCTTTTTAAATCACTTGTTTTCTCTAGGCTGGAATACGCTAAAAGCTGGAGTATACTAAAAGCTCCATTAAAGGCAGGTGAAATCACAAATCTAGAGAATGTACAGAGAACCTCTACTGCCCATATAAGCTCCGTCAAACACATTAATTACTGAGAACGCTTAGAGTCACTTGACCTGTATTCACTGGAGCGCAAACAAAAGAGATACATTATAAGCTACACCTGGAGAATCCTAGAGGGACTGGTCCCAAATCTGCACACAGAAATCGCTCCCTATGAAAGCAAAAGACTGGGCAGACGGTACAATGCCCACAAGGAAAAGCAAGGGCACCATTAGTACACTGAGAGAAAAGACAATAAGTGTTCGGGGCCCAAGACTGTTCAGCAGCCTCCCACCAAGCATAAGGGGAATTACCAATAGACCCTTGGCTGCTGTCAAGAGGGAGCAGGCCAGATACCTAAAGTCAGTACCTGATCAGTCGGGCAATAACAGCCTGGTTGGTCAGGCCGTGATCCACGTGGTCAATGACCCCCGGAATACCCTCCAGGTACAAGAATGAGACACTTGTGCAACATTTGGAAATCTTTTCTAAGGAGACGTTTCGCCAGCCAGCGACTTCTTCAGTCCATTACAGAGAAGAAAGGTGGAAGAGAGTGTTGCTGTTAGTGGAAAGGATTGACCTTCCTTACTCTGAATGAACCACACTGGTTTATCGCTTCACTTAAATCTGATAATAATTTGGCTATCCTATATAAAGAGGATTGTCATTATCTCTCCTTTTTTTTTTTTTTTTTTTTTTTTTTTTTTTTTTTTGCGCCAGGTGCAAATACCACATGATGCTGTGTACTTTGGGACTGGTTGTTCATATGTGGATTCAATACAGTGTGATGTAGTATGTGTGTGTGTTTGTAGTATGTGTGTGTGTTTGTAGTATGTGTGTGTGTTTGTAGTATGTGTGTGTTTGTAGTATATGTGTGTGTGTGTGTTTGTAATATTTGTGTGTGTTTTTGTAGTATGTGTGTGCGTGTTTTTGTAGTGTGTGTGTGTGTGTTTGTAGCATGTGTGTGTGTGTTTGTAGTATGTGTGTGTGTGTGTTTGTAGTATGTGTGTGTGTGTTTGTAGTATGTGTGTGTGTGTTTGTAGTATGTGTGTGTGTTTTTGTAGTATGTGTGTGTGTGTGTGGTTGTAGTATGTGTGTGTGTGTGTGCGTGCGTTGTATGTGTATGTGTTGTGTGTGTGTGTGTGTGTGTGTGTGTGTGTGTGTGTGTGTGTGTGTGTTTTTAACTATAATTTATCTAGCTGAGTTTACGGATGTTGAGCCTTTGATCCTACCTCTTAATGTTTTAGTTTCCTGGCATAATCTGTCGTATTTACTGTTTAATTCCTAAACATTTATCTCTGCACCTTGTGAAAGTGTTCCCAGACGTTGCTGTGACTCTTGAGTTTTGATCTCGCATGTGTTCCCTAACTCCTGATTCCTCCCAGGGTAAACAGTCTATATGTATCAACCATAGTTATGCATTGGGTTACAGTGTATCTCCTGACCATGTCTTCTCTTGTTCTGCCTTTCCCATTCATGGAATTTTGTTCTTAGTCTTTCTTCTTAACAGTTCTTGACCTAGTCTGGTATCTCTTGTTTGTGATTTGCTGGTTAGTTGGTTAATGAAGTTTAAAATCTATTGACTACACTAGAGTTATTAAAGTTACACGTAACTCTCTCACTGCTACACAGGAATATTCTGATTCATATTTTAAGAATTAAAGTAAACTCTCAGCTAATATACACAGAGAAGTACACCTCTCGGTGTATGTATCTCGTGTGATTTTCTAGGTGTGGGCTTCACGCTTGTGCTACGTACTTCATGATTGGTCTTAAATATAGTGAATTGTGGTTTGAAATATTTCTTGCACCGCTGAAACTCTCAGTGTCAGCTGTGATTTTGTATAATTTATTCATTCTGTTTACCCAATAATTGTTTGATGTTACATCCCTCGTCCTCATAACCCTTCCTCCCTCCCGTTGTATATATATATATATATATATATATATATATATATATATATATATATATATATATATATATATATATATATATATATATATATATGTACACGTGTTTTACAGGGGTCCACTTAGTAAAATATGTGAAGGGTTCATGATTAAAGGAATTAGAGCTACCCTGCTCTTCAGTGGATCAAACTTGTTTACTTCCTATTTCCTAGACGTAGTATGGCTCTCAAGAAGGGAGTTGAATGACAGCTCTAGGCCTTTCGTGTTGCATTCAACACATCATCAGGAGCTTGCAACCTTGTCGAAAAGAGGAGGAATTCCAAGCAAATACGTTTAGAGGAAGCTTCTTTTTTTGAGTATAGTGGAAAGTATCTCAGGCGTTGCGTGTGAAGCCGATACTTCTCGAGTGATGCTGAAGAAGCGGAAAGTGACATACATTCCCCTCTTTGCTTCCATGGATAACGTTCTGTCTCCACAGATTCCTCATTGCACTACTCACCTTTTCTTCGTCAATTCTATGGGTCACCTCGTCTTTCATAGACCCATCTGTTGACAGGTCCACTACCAAATACCTGAAAACGTTCAATTCCTCCATACTCCCTTTCTCCAGTCTGATATACAATCTTTCATTACCTATTTTTTTTGCTATCCTCATCACCTTACTCTTTCCTATGCTCACTTTTAATTTTCTTTTTTTGTATACTCACCAACTTCTGCAGCTTCTCCTCAGAATCTCCCAAAAGCACAGTGTCATCAGCAAAAAGCAACTTCAACAACTCCCACTTGGTATTAGATTCTTTATCTTTTAATCCCACGTCTCTTCCCAACACCCAAACATTCACTTCTCTTACAGCCCCATCTATAAATATACTGAAAAACCATGGTGACATCACACATCCCTGTCTAAGGCCTACTTTTACTGGGAAATAATCTCCCTCTCTCCTACATAATCTAATCTGAGCCTCACTATCCTCGTAAAACATCACTTCATCTCTTCATCTGAGATCATTTATTCCCAGGATGAATCGAGTCTGGAACATGTTCGTACAGCATAATGTTATCAACGAAATAAAGTCAGTTGATCAAATGAAAATGCTGGCCCACAGATGGCTCCAACTTCATCCTGTTCTCTTATTTGTATGTTTCATAATAAAAAGGCTTTCAAATGTAGGTAACAGCTCTTAGCTTTCAATAAAGTTGGGAATCCTTAACTTGTCAGTAGCTTGTCAATAACGTTAAGAATCCTTAACTTGTCAGTAGCTTGTCAATAAAGTTGAGAATCCTTAACTTGTCAGTAGTTTGTCAATAAAGTTGGGAATCCTTAACTTGTCAGTAGCTTGTCAATAAAGTTGGGAATCCTTAACTTGTCAGTAGTTTGTCAATAAAGTTGGGAATCCTTAACCTGTCAGTAGTTTGTCAATAAAGTTAGGAATCCTTAATCTAACCTTGTCAAACCCTATGTAAAAAAAAAAAAAAAACTCTTAACTGCTTTCAGTAACCTACTACCTATTCCATACACATGCAACATCTGCCACTTTGCTTTCCTACCCACCCTATCACATGCCTTTTCCAGATCCATAAATGCAACGAAAACCTCTTTACCTCTATCTAAATACTGTTAATTATATGCTTCACTTGGTCTACACATCCCCTTCACTTCCTAAAGCTTCCTTTGTTCATCTGCGATCCTGCTCTCCGTCTTACTCTTAATTCTTTCAGTAATTACCGTACACCTTACTAGGTATACTCAACAAGCTTATTTCCCTATAATTCTTACACTCTTTTGCCCCTTTCGCCTTTATACAAAGGAACTATGCACGCACTCTGCCAATCCCTAACCTTTCCCTCGCTCATACATTTGTTAAATAAACACCAACCATTCCAAAACTGCTTTTAACATTTGTCTTGATTTTATTAATTCCAGGTGCTTTACCCTTCTTTCATTCTACCCACAGCCTCACGCACCTCCCCACACTCACGTCTGGCCCTTTCTCACTCCTAAAAAATGTTATACTTCCGTGGCCAGTGCGCGAAATCACAGCTTCCCTATCTTCAGCAACATTTAACAATTCCTCTAAATATTCTCTCCATCTTCCTGATACCTCTAACTCTCCCCTTCTGTCAAATCCATTTGTTCCCTAGTCTTTCTCAACTTATTACTTTCACTCCAAAACTTTTTCTTATTCTCAGCAAAATTTGTTGACATTTCAACCACTCTCGCTTGCTCTCTTACATTCCCTCGTCACTTATTTAACCTATTTTTCCCTCCATATACTCCTCCCTCCTTATATCACTTCTGCTTTGTAAAAGAAACTCTCATATGCCACCAATCGTTCCTCTCTCCTCCTGCACCCACCCTTCTGTATAGTCAAACTTCTGCTGAACACGCTAACACTGCATTTGTAAATCTACTCCATACCTCTTCAGCTTCATTGCCTATATTCTCACTAACCCACCTTTTTACCAGTAGTTGCTTATATCTTACTCTAACTGCCTCCTCCTTTAGTTTATTACTCTTCATCTCTCTCTTACTTTCTGATACCATTCTCCCTGTACCCCATCTACCTTTTACTTTCACTGTAGCTACAACTAAAAAATGATCTGATGTATCTGTTGCCCCTCTATAAACAAGCACATACTGAAACAACATTTTATCCACCAGTATATAGTCCAACAAACTACTGTCATTTCACCCTGTATCATATCTTGTATACTTATTACAAGCCCTCGGGGTTTCCATTCCAGTTATCTCTCACGTACTAAATTGTCTGTCCCTTGAGGATCTTGTTAGCATATACATTTGTAAGTGCTAAATCCATATGGGTCATCGCTTGGGGAATGGGAAGATATTCAGGTTGATCCAAAGAGCAAGATAGCTCCAAATCCTTGGATCACGAGACCAGCAGTATCAAAGGTTAATAAACTTGCTATCTCAACATAATGTCACTGTCTTGCTGTGTATCGTTCCTGCTCTCATCGTTTAAACATCCACGCCGCAGTCAGTGAATGGAGAGGATACCTCTAATCCACTACATAATCTGTACTAGATTAGAGGTATCCTCTAATCCAGTGGTTCCCAAACTGGGGGTAAATTACCCCCTGGGGGTAATTTAACCATTTTTGGGGGGTAATGGAGGGGTGACAGAAAAAAAGTTATGAATTCTGAAAATCAAGAAAACAATGCGGTACCCGGTATGAGGATTATTGTTAACTTTGTCTTAGTATATAAAGTTGTAAAGTAAACCTATTATAAGTAAGTAATAAAGTTAAACCAAATAACAATAAACATCAAAAACTAATATACAGTATTAGAAAAGAAGAAATATATAGCTAAGTGTGTGGAAACCCAAAAGTATTTTGACAAGTATGCTTCAGGACAAAAGTCACTCAGTAGCCCAGATCGACCTGTCCAGTACGCGTCACTCACTTCCTGAGGCTGCCTCTATTTCACACTGTCAGTTTATCTGTGAGCATCAGCCGAGGTAGACATAAGCTGGTATGTATGTGTACTGCCCTGTGCAGTATATAGTTAGTATTTACCCACTGTTACTGTGAATTTGTAGCTATTATTAATTTTGTATATAATGTATGTGTGGTTCTTACGTTTTCAATGGTTTTGCTAGGATTAGCAGAGTATGCGAGGCTGTATACGTTCACGTTTAGCCATATATATCAATAATAACAACATTTTGTGAAAGGGGTAACATGCTTTATGTGGCATGTTAAATTGGGTAACAAGCTGAAAAAGTTTGGGAACCACTGCTCTAATCTGTAGTACAGATACTCTAATTATTTGGATGAAGAGGCTTTTACATATATGATTTATTATTTTATTTTCACGGTACTATATTCATGGAGAAGTGCTAAACCCATAAGGGTTATGTAGTGCTTGGGGAGTAGGATATAATTAAGTTTGATCCAAGGTTAGATCAAGGACTCTTTACCAACTTCCCCCTTAAACAGTACCTCGTTGGAATAATCCTGCATTACGTACCTTCTGCTTAACAAATCAGCAACTTAGATGCTTGTATGCATGTCTTTGTAGTACAGTTAAACCTGTATAGTATTAATAGTTATTATTATTATTATTATTATTATCATCATTAAAACCTGCTGATCCTGTGTGGGTGTATATTCTCATAGAAGGATATAAATAAAAAAGTTTGCATGTATGATCAAGTATATTTCTGTATGCCATCTCTACACGTGATGACAGCAATGATATAAAACAAGCACCGTCCACTTTACCCTAACACAATACACATACTGGATTTGGGAGAGGCATTACTCAACTCTTAAGCTTGTATGTATACGTCTTCTGCCACTCTTGCACCTGTCTTCTTCTGTGGTTGGTTTTCCTTCTAGTTTCCCCCGACATGACAGTAAACATCTTTATTTTGTATTTTTTAGTTGAACTTCTGGTACTTTTAATAACTAAAATACTAACAATAGCTCACTGTTATTCATCTCTGAACAGCAATACGGATTGATATTCATATTGAACACTTATTGGTGAAAAAATTCTTGTTAGTCGTTTTTTGCTCTTTGAATTTCAGTTTTATCTTAAATAAGAATAATTACATATTTAATTTATGACTGAGACTTGAATAAAGTTTCTAACAGAACATATTGGTTGCTTGTATGTGTTAAGTACACTGAATCGTTTTTGCTGTCTTGTCTCAGATACTTAAGAAAACCAACGTAACTTTCAGGATACAAGGGCGAAAGTTGCATAATACGATTCACATTAAATAGCAGCAGAGTTGATAGACATAGATGTGCCATGATTAGGGTTGAGAAGTAGTACTTACATTTCAGTCACTCAAACCCAGCAGAAACAAGAGAGCAGATAAACGAGGTCAAAATAGAAAATATACTAAATCTCAGAACACATCAGTAACTCCCTTCCAAATCCTAGCTGGCTGCATGGTGCTCCAGGCTAACCATCCTAGCTGGCTGCATGGTGCTCCAGGCTAACCATCCTAGCTGGCTGCATGGTGCTCCAGGCTAACCATCCTAGCTGGCTGCATGGTGCTCCAGGCTAACCATCCTAGCTGGCTGCATGGTGCTCCAGGCTAACCATCCTAGCTGGCTGCATGGTGCTCCAGGCTAACCATCCTAGCTGGCTGCATGGTGCTCCAGGCTAACCATCCTAGCTGGCTGCATGGTGCTCCAGGCTAACCATCCTAGCTGGCTGCATGGTGCTCCAGGCTAACCATCCTAGCTGGCTGCATGGTGCTCCAGGCTAACCATCCTAGCTGGCTGCATGGTGCTCCAGGCTAACCATCCTAGCTGGCTGCATGGTGCTCCAGGCTAACCATCCTAGCTGGCTGCATGGTGCTCCAGGCTAACCATCCTAGCTGGCTGCATGGTGTTCCAGGCTAACCATCCTAGCTGGCTGCATGGTGCTCCAGGCTAACCATCCTAGCTGGCTGCATGGTGCTCCAGGCTAACCATCCTAGCTGGCTGCATGGTGCTCCAGGCTAACCATCCTAGCTGGCTGCATGGTGCTCCAGGCTAACCATCCTAGCTGGCTGCATGGTGCTCCAGGCTAACCATCCTAGCTGGCTGCATGGTGCTCCAGGCTAACCATCCTAGCTGGCTGCATGGTGCTCCAGGCTAACCATCCTCGCTAACTGCTCACCAGTTAAAATGGTTCAAATAAAGCTTATTTATCAATAAAACAAGATCACACATTTTCCATGACCTTTTATAAAGGAAACTAAAAACATCATGTCTTCCACATATAATTCAATAACGGTTACAGTAAATATTTGAACATAGACCTGCTAATACAGTTTTATTTTCATTCATGCTAACTACACAAGCACACACTTATAATGCCCATAACTAGTGTTCACCACACTTCATAACACCGGTAGTCAGACATCCGACATCACCTGCTGGTAATACCTCACTGACTCGCCTGTGTAGGAGTCACCTTTTGGTATTTTCTGTCCTTAAAGCTTATGCCTTATGAAGTAGCTCAAATGTAATATTTAGGTTAACCTGGAGATATGAAAATATTTTCGATTAAAAATGCAAGGCATGTTAACCAAGGTGGGGCGACTGTTTGACTTGGAGTGTCTTGTAATGCTCTCTCTCTCTCTCTTTCTCTTTCTCTCTCTCTCTCTCTCTCTTTCTCTTTCTCTTTCTCTCTCTCTCTCTCTCTCTCTCTCTCTCTCTCTCTCTCTCTCTCTTATAAAATATTTGGCTGAATCCCAGTCTTGAAACAGGTATAATGTTTAAATTCCTCATGTTAGTGTGTTACTCACTATATATATATATATATATATATATATATATATATATATATATATATATATATATATATATATATATATATATTTATATATATATATATATATATATATATATATATATATATATATATATAGTATATATATATATATATATATATATATGTAGTACATTTTGTCACAAAGGGAATAAAACGTTTTCTTCTCTATGTGACAGTGCTATATGCAGTTCACGAAGGTGGTATTTTAAGAATGTTTCATTATTTTCGCAATAATAATTATAATAATTGTATATACGGTATATCGTATGCAAGATTAGGTATGAAGGATGTAAGTACCCCTACGAGGGTAAACGGTGGTACATGATTCATTAGCCAAAATAAAACAAAAACAGATTTAAATCAAGTCACAGCAGCCTACTCTCAGATCTATGAAAACTCAACAAATAATAATATTTAAACATATTGTAATAATTCTCTTTTGTACATTTTAAGTGACGAATGACTCGGTATTAAAACGAAATGTGCATCTTTTATGGTGTTTTAATGTCTGTATGATGCAGTTTTTTTTTTCAAACTACGTTAGTTATGTGTCTCGCGCAACACACCTTGGTAGGCATGTGTGTAGGTCTCCCTGCAACACACGTGTTGTGGGGGTTGAGACTCAGCTCCTGGCCCTGCCTTTTAACATTCACTTGGCTAGCATTACAGGTGCACAGCTGTCCTCTTGGGCCCTACACAGACAAGCTGATTCATAATACACTTCCTCTAATTAGCACAGGTAGCACAACAAGCTAGTCCATGTCTCAGTACTGCTATGTGTACACAGGTGTGCACAAATGCACACAGGTTTACACAGCTATACACAGGTTCGTATTTATATTTCAATACTTTACCAACTGAATGAATTTGTTTACCTTAGTGTTCTTTAAAAAAATTGTGATCTTTTTATTATCAGAATCATGCGTGAAGAAAACTTTTTAATAGCAAGATGCAATTCGCCTCACACGTATAACTTAGGTAATAATTGGCCACTTTTATCAACATATTTGACAGTTTTTATCATTGTGTGTATATATGTGTGCTTGTATTAGTGTACATGTTTGTTTATGTGTGAATGTTTTTGGCCTTGTTCATCCTGGCGTGCG